>NW_004567137.1:11857979-11892900 GCF_000260355.1 Condylura cristata
TGCGGAAGTGGCTTTAGCTTCTCAGTGCTGTGCTTTTAACCCCCTGCGCCACCAGGGAGGGCCGGATATTAAGATATTTTATGGTTCTTTAAGAATTATAGAATTGCATGTAATGTCACTGGATTTTGATAGGAATTGCATTTACCCTATACATCCCTTTAGGTGGTATGAACATTTTAACATTATTCTTTCAATCCATAAACGTTGATGTCTTTCCATTTATCGGTGTCTTCAATTTTCTTCATCTGTGTTTTGTAATTTTAGAGTATGAGTCATCTCTTTAGTTTTGTATCTTCCAGAGTACTTCCATTACCCTAGTTGCTGTAGTGACTAGAATTGTTCTCTTAAATTTCTTTTCAAATAGTTCACTATTTGTGTATAGAAATGCAATTGGTTTTTATATGTTGCTTTTTTTTAATCTGTGACTTTACTATATTTTTAGTTTTACATTATTGTCTTTAGGGTTTTCTACATATATAATCATATTACCTACAAACAGATCCCATTATTTCATAGCATCCAAATCAGAAAACTAATATAAATGTGTGTTTGTATGAATATGTGTTTATGTAAGATATATATTAGTAATATATTTACATAATGGTATTTACCTTCTGCTTCCTGGCAATGCACTTAAAACTCTTACAATTTCCTAGTATATGTGATAAGAGCACTAGGAGTATTTTTGTTCTGTATGTATTCTTTGACCTTGCTTTCTAAGAGAAATCCTAAATGCTTCGAAATTTCCTGGATGATAGGAGTGGCTTATATTCTAATGAGGAGATTCTTTATCAGTCTTGAATAGTTTCAGGTTGGGGGCTGGTGAAACACTAAGTCAAGATAAGAAGCTTGGAGTTCTCTGTCCAAGCCGGGCTGGAGACTTGGTTAATGATTGATTATGCTTAGATGATGAAGCCTCCATAAAAATCCCAAAAGTACAGGATTAGGAGCCGTATAGATGCAAACACAGCTACATGCTGACCAGTTCTAATATCCCAACTCCATGGGGACAGGAGCCTTCTGGGTCTCACTCTATGTATCTTGTCAGCTGGTTATTCATCTGTATCTTCTATCATATCCTTTTATATATAAGTTGGTAAACAGGAATATTTCCCTGAGTTCTGTGAGCTACTTTAGCAAAGTAATAAACTCATGGAACAGGTGGTGAGAACCCCAATTTACAGCTTGTTGGTCAGAAGTACTGACTGCTTGGTCCTCCTGCCTTCCCTTTCTTCCACCATGTAAGGTCATGGCCAAGGGGATCCCTCCTGGTATGGAGCTGTGCCATGGTGAATAGAATGCCACATGTCAAATGCTCCCTATGGCTTTCTATTGGTCCATCCTTGAGTTTTGTATTCCATTAGGCTTCTACATCTTCTTTATTGTACTGCAAAACTACCCTTGAACTATTTTCAGTGGGTAATTCTTTGCTGTCTTTGTGGAGGGATAAAAAGTGGGACCTACTAGTCTTCCATCTTCTCATTCTCTCTACATTAAAGTATTCATTTTGCCCTAAGTGGTCATTGCATCTCTGATGTCACAATGATGTTACTTGATCTGACTCTATTTTCAGACCCCTGTTTACCTGGATGTTCTCTTCATCAAGCTTCTCACTTTCACTCCTAAAAATCTAGTATGTCCAAGAACAGATGTCATGATCTTCTCCCTCAACTTTCTTCTCTCCAAAATTCAAGAGCTTAGTGAATAGCTTTCCCACTAACCCAGCTGAATAATCAGGGGTCACTGTTGACTCTTTTCTCTCTTTGATGTCCCAGGTCCAATCAGATACCAAGTCTCATCCATGTTACCTTTCAGGTTTCTCTCAAACCCATCTCCATTAACACTGTACCCAGGCCCCCTTTATCTCTCACTTGCAGTGCAGAAACAACCCCTAATCCGTTCCATTTCCCCACTCCTGCCTCTCTCCAGGTTCCTCTTTCCATAGCAACCCAAGTGGTTTTTACGAAAATTCATTTGGACATGTCCTTTTCATGATCTTAGAATAAAGTTCCAAATCCCTAATGACATGCAGGAAACCCCTTAGCCTACCCACACCTCCTACCCTGGCATCCTTTATTGCCTCAGGACTTCTAGCTCTCTCCACTCCCACCGTTCTGTCTCACTTCCTCAAACAGCCATGCCACGTCCACCTCTGAGCCTTTGTACATGCTGTCCCGTGCCTCAGGTGCACTCCCTCTCTTTCTGTACAGTTCACCTATTCATCCTCCAGGGCTCAGCTTGGAGGGCACTTTCTCAGGGAAGTCTCTTGGATTTCTCAAATAGCTTACATTGATGTGTCATGTACTCCACAGCACTCTGCACTTTTTCCATTTTTGAGTTTAGTGATTCAGAGTCATTGGTTTAGTGTTTGTCTTCCCCACTAGGCTGCATGTTCCATAAGGAATTTAATGCATCCAGATCCTTCTTGGCTATATGCCCAGTGTCTTGCTAATGCCCAACACATAGTCAAATATCAATAAATAGTTTCCGAGTGGGTAAAACATTGCTCTTCCTAATAATTCAGTTTTAATGAGCAGCGATAGCCTAAGCACAAATAGTCCATCGTATTTGTGCTCTCCTTTGGCCCTTTAACCTGTTTTCCATTTTACAAAGCTTTGTGTGTGTGTTTGTGTGTATGTGTATACATAGATAGATAGATACTGTTCACTTCCTTTTTTCTCTTCCCATTGATGTGTCACAAATTGATGTATTTTTATTGGGCAAGTCCCAGGTAATCTCCCTGTTTATAACTCTGACCTTTCTGTGAGCAAACACACAAAGTGAACTTTGGTTTATCTCCTGCCATAATGCAGCTGCTAATTACTGGCAGGTAGGCTGGAGTCTGTGGCCCATGTGACCAGTGGGCATGGGGAAGAGTGGGCTGAGGGACCCAGCTAGAGGCTGTTCCACTACTGCTTCCCTCAAAACTCAGAGGAAAGCAAGTGAGCACAAGGAGCATGGTTGTGAATGAGTGAGGTCATGAAGGCACCGTTGCTGGGCTTGATTCTGTGGGCACTGCTTCTCCAGTCTGAGTCGATGTTCTGGACCTCCAACGTGAAACGGAACTGCAACAGTGTTAGCTATGACATCAGTATCCTGATGATGAACAACTCGGCTTTCCCAAAGTCTCCGGATGACTTGGAAGACGTGGTGAGAAAGGGATTGGAAATAGTGAGACAGCGACTGCGAGATGCTGGTAAGAACAAGGTGGCTGAATCCCTGTTCCCTTTTGCCACCACTGGGGTCAATGGGTTGCCAAGTGAAGACCTGTGTCCTTTACCTGCTCATCTGGCTTTCTCTAAGGCAGCAAATCCTCAAGATGTGAGCCCTGTGGTCATGAGCCCCTCAGAGCCTGCCTGCTCCAGGACTGGCCTGGCCCAGGGAATGCCCATGGCTCACCACAGTGAGATGCCCCAGACAAAACTGCACTCACTGTCCCATTTCAGGGCGGTATCACGTGGCCTTTTGTAGCTGCTCTGAGGCAAGATTTGTCCTGAACCTGAAATTTAACAGGATTTCCAATCAAAAAGAGGAATTGAAGGAGTTGAATTAGTACAGAATTTGAAACTTTCTCTGGGGCTTTTTATCCCACTCTACTTTTTGCATCTCTAGTGGATTGTCCTGTAAGCTAGAGTCAACATAGTAAATTTGCTCTCCAATTTGATGTTGCTGCTCTTCCCGGTGTCTTTTAACCATTAGAATTAATGTTAGATCCTCTTAATTTCCAACCAGCTGGATGTATCCAGTGACTCGTTGTTTCTCAGTTTTCAGACTATATTTGAGATCATGTGGCATAGGAAAAATTTCCTACCCTTCTGAATTTATGTCATAGTCTTCTACAAATAAAACCTTCCTACAACTGCACAATATCCATAGCATCATCTTGGTCTGTAAATATCCCTTGCTGTGGCTGTCCTTCCAACCCACCTAGTAATTCCTGAGTACAGGTAGTCTTTTAAAAAATATTTTCATGATGATTTAAAGAGTTCTACAATAAACATTTTCATGTAGTTTTTTTTTTCATTCTTTTACACTGGATTCCAGAAGGATAATTACTGACTCAGTAGCTGCTTCATACATGTTAATAGTTATCTGTGATTCTAAGGTTTGATCTGGTTCTCCAAAGTCTGTGTATACATGTAATAACAAGTGTATCACTTCTGTGCCATAGACATGTCTTCCATCCTGTCTAATAGGAATCCACCTGTAAGTAGGTGGATTGATCTAGAGCAATAACAGAACTAAGAGCTCATTTAATAAATTTTCCTTTATTTTCAAAGGCAGTGCGGTATAGTGGGAAGAATATTTGCTTTCAAATATACCTGGACTGAAGTCCCTGCTCCAGCATTCCCTCTCTTGAGTAAACTACTTCCTAGAGTCTCCAAGTCTTGGCTTCCTTGTTTACTGAGTACCTGTCACAAAGGTACTCAGGGAAGATAATTATCTATTCACTCACCATAGCTCTATAAGATGGGTGTTGTTGACACTGTTTTGTTATATGTTTAATAATTTTTATTAGAAAAATTTTAATATATTTTTCAACATTTTTCATTTTTGCACAATGTGTTTTTCATCTTGGATGTAGTCCCCATGAAGTTCCCACCGCCACTTCACTCGTACACCATCATCATAGTTCCTTGTGCTCTTCACACCCTGTTTTGATCATGCTCCCTTCCCCTCCCTCATCCCCATCTCTGGTAGAATGTCTCTGGTTTATAGTTGTCTGTTAATTTAGATATTTACTTTATCATAATTTCCTTTCCTTCCCTAATCCCTTATTTGGATCCTCTACATTCTTCCTAAGATTGAAACCATCTGGTATTTTTCTTTTTCTTTTTTTTTTTTCTGGCTTATTTCACTGAGCTCCATCCATGTTGCTGTGATCGAATAATTTTGCTTGTCTTTTAGAAACCCATTATCTGTGTGATTTTTTTTTTCTAAAGAATACTAAGAAGTTGCCACTGTAAGACCTTTACCAACCTTGAGTGAACTTCAAGGAACACAATAGAACACTGTTAGATGTAGATTCAGAATCAGAACTGGTTCACATTCCATTCTTTTATTCACTCATTTATCACCACTGACCTTGAGTAAATTACTAAACTTTTCCGAGTCTCTGTCCCTTCAGCTAGAAAATCATGATAGGTGGTGTTTACATCCTGTGGATATGGCATAGACTAAATGAGGAGGTTCATGTAATTTATCTAATATTCTAACTGAACCATAAGGCAGTTTTTTAAAAGATTTTATTGAAGCATACAAGATCTCGGGTATAGGCCAGAGGTGCGGGGGACACCAGAGTGGGGAGCAGAACAGGCAGATCAACTGAAATACACTGGGAGGTGAGTGGGTCAGGAGAGGTCTGCTGTGCCATGTGGGTCAGCTCCCTGGCTGGGGATTGAACTCGTGCAATCCGCTGATGGCTGCAGATAGCTTTGTAGGGCTGCACTTTGACCCTTGGCACCACCAGGGAGGCCCTGTTTTTAGTGTTGTGCCTTACTGCTTTTGCTGAGGATGTCGAGGTGATAATTCCATGCTGTTGCTGCCGTGAGGAGGACAAGTGTCCAGGACTAGAAAAGGAACAGTCAAGTGCATTGGTGAAGGTCTTGATCTCCGAGCTCATACACCCTAAGTTTGAATTCCTGCTCTAGCCTTTACTGATTATGGGACAGAGAGTAAGTTTTTACTTCTAAGTTTTACTGTCCGCACCATTCATGGTGAAGTTACTGAATGGACAAAATGAGGGGAGAACGTTGGGGAAGAGGGACAGGACACTGGACTCAAGAAGTAGGGAGAGAATATGTTCAAGTTACACATCAAGCATTGCTATTTGGGAAACACTCTGAGACATGCTATTTAAATATAAAGAAAATTGAAGAGTTCACTTGCTGTGTGGTATCCAAATGGAAGAGATCAAAATTTTTTTCTTAGTCTCAGGAAATCTTTGCAGGTTGTGAAGAATAAAAGCATTTTGGTGGAAGGATGGAAAGAGATTCCTTATTATCTTAAGACACCAACTCCTCAAGAGTGTGAGTTCCACAGCCAAATGCACCCAGTCCATACTGCCGAGGTGTTCTTTGGTGTTGACAGGGAAGCGAAGGGCATTTCTAGCCTCCAGCACCTTTATCCAGCTTCACTTTGATCCAATACTTACTGGCTTGTCTTAGTCTCTTGGCCTCTCCTATGTGTCCCGCCGGCATATAGTACTGCATCTCTTACTGGACTTCTTACTGAGCACAGCCAGAGAGGAAGTAGTCTAGTATTAAGATAAAAAAGCAAGAGACAGAATGCTCCCTGTCTGTTAGAGGCACCTCCAAGTTGGCCCTGAAAGTGCCAAGGTGCCTCCATTCTAGGGAAAAGCAGTTTTCTCCCTTTAAAAACAATTTCCTTTGCATGTTCTGAAGATCAATAATTTCTGTTATTGATCTGCTTTCCTTTTCTAAAGGGATTAACCAGGTGATAAATACCTCGTACATGAAAGAAGCTAGAGAAATTAAAATAGTGTATGCAAGAACACACCAGAGGTGCGAGTTCTCCATTTTACAGACCTCCCAGACCAGGATGACAGAATGGGTGTAGACAGCTGGCTTTGGAGGTGGCCCACAGAGGTGCCAGTATGCACCTTGGCAGCAAACAGAAGCAGCTCTTGGGACTGGGAAAGAATGCATCTTCATGCCTCATCTTCTGTTTCCCTAACACTCCCCAGGCCCAAACAGCAAACTTTACCTTATACAGAATTTTGAAAAGAGAATGAAGGGAACAGCGAACATGAAAATGTTCTCAAGCTGGATGGCTGCACAAATGTACTTACTAAAATCATGGAATTATGCAATTAGAAAGGGTGATTTTTATGGTGGGTGATTTTATGGGAGGAAAGACATGACCAGGAATCATAGAAGAATTCAGACCCCAACTAGTCCTAGGCCTGAAAATGGCTGTTCACTTTTTCCTAGGATCATTTGGCAGAAGATTGATCTCGTGGCAGGATACATTACTGAAAAATAACCCGAGTTTCTGCTTTTCCCTCCTATCTGGGTAAACAGGCATGAATGTGACCGTCAATGCTACTTTCATCTATTCGGACAACCTGATCTACACATCCAGTGACTGCAGGAGCAGCACTTGTGAAGGCCTCGACCTACTCCGGAAGATGTCGGTCAGTGTCCACTTTGGTGGGGAACCTGCATCTCATGGCACTGGAAGATCAGTGTGGGTCATGGGCCTCCATTCATGAACATCCCTCCCATCTTCCGGCTGCCCGGGGACCTGCGGGCAGGCTCTCTGACTTTATGCCACATATTTCCCAAGCCAGGAGAACCTTGGCTATGTACCATCTGTCCACTTAGTGTCTGTCCTCTGGAGGGGATTATTTTAAATTGTTATAAAGCTGTTTACAGTTAAAATGTTGCAGTGAACTGTTGGCCTCTGTGTCTCTCAAGAAATACCTGAGGTGCCCTGTTCAAAACAAATTCCAAGGCCCTTCACCAGAGGTTGCTATCTTAAGTCAACATCACAGGGTGGTCACTGGTTAATAGCTTAAGGGCTGAATCTGAATCCCAACTTGAAAGTCTTAATTACAACTTCAGAGGGTGGGAAGAGAGTCTTGCATAACCCTTCCTCCCAGCTCCCAACTCCAACCCAAGCACCAGAGACTGGAGCGCTCCATGCTCTCTAGAGACCAGCAGGTGTATAAGACGTCTCTTTACTACTGAAACCTGAGCAAATGTTCTCTGGGAAGCAGAGCCCTGGGCATAGAGCCAGGGGTCCAGAGCTTTACTCATAACATCACCCTCACCAGAGGGGCTGTTCTCTGTCTGGAGAGGGGCGAGCATGGGGCGTTTGCAACACTTTCTGATTCCTCCCTCTGCCCCTGCAGAGAGAGGTCTACAGAACCAGGAATGTGAGGTTCTTCATCAGGTTCCCTTTGAAAATTATAGAAAATAAGATCTCTCATGGCCCTGTTGTGGCATTGCTGTTGGTCCTCATTAGCTCAACTTGAAGCCCCTCAAATACCAAAACCTTCTCTCTTTCGCAACACCTCCAAATCTTGTGTCTCAACAGTCGGGCCTGCAGACATTGCTAATTAGTCAGCCAGGCTCTCTGCTACCCCTCAACAGCCCCTCTCTCCTCGCCCACAGCTTGGGCTCTCTCGGACCTGTTCGCCCTCAGCGGCCTTGCCAGCCCTCGTACTGCAGGTCGTGTCGCCTACTCACAGACCAACATCTCTGCAGACCCACTTCTAACCACATGGGACCTTCCCCTGTCCCTCCCCTCCTGTCCATTGGTTCATTGTTCTGGGTTTAGTGAGGAGTTGTTTTTCTTCCCTTACAGAAAGACAATCAGATGGGCTGTGTCCTCATGGGGCCCTCGTGCACATATTCCACCTTCCAGATGTAGTAAGTGACTTGGCTTGCTGTTTAAGAACCATTGTGAATTGAGGTCAGGCTCCCTTACTGTCTAAGTGATTGATCCCACAGAAGTCCAGTCAAGGCAAAACGGTCAGTGGTATAGGAGCCAAGGGTCTGTCACCTCGCCAACACCGGCCTGCCCTTAACCCAGATAAATCTACCTTTGCTTTGAACGGCAGTAGCTGTTCATGTTACCTCGAGAGGCAGTAGTGTCTGCCTCTGGGTGCGGACGGTGTTTTACACAAGTCTCTTTACGCTGACAAAACAAAAACTGTTTCTTTGTACGCGGACACTCTCATAAATGGTGAATTCATTTTCCTAATCCTCTTTTCAGGATGTCACACTTGTTCAAGAAGTGTTTTATTGATATATTTTCCTTTCACATATGTTGGTCTATAGAGAAAGCAAACAGACTCTATGAGTAGATGATGGTTATCAGAAGGGAGGGTGAGTACATCAGTTCAGAGGGGTCCATAGTATGGTTAAGGACAGAACTGAACTGAAGTGATAGACTTCAGGAGATATATCTGCATTGCACACCAAGACTTTATAATGTTTTAATGCAGAGTTACTGAAATTTAAGTCATAATAAAAATCTGTTTTAAAGACTAGCCATGTGGAAGAACATATCTATAAGTCAGAACCTGCTTGAATGAGTCTGTTATTACCATTTATGTGACATGCTGGAATAGTCAAAAAAGGACTTGAAGTTAACCCTGACGTTGTTTTCTTCTCACCTGTGGATACACAGCCTTGACACAGATTTGAACTACCCCATGATTTCTGCTGGAAGTTTTGGATTGTCCTGTGACTACAAAGAAACATTAACTAGGCTGATGTCTCCAGCCAGGAAGTTGACCTATTTCTTGGTTGACTTTTGGAAGAACAGCAGTTTGCCATTCAAAACTTATTCCTGGAACTCTGCCTATGTTTTCAAGAACACTACTGAGTCTGAAGACTGCTTCTGGTAGGTAGGATCAGCGACACTCCTGGCTCTTGCGTTGGAGAGCAGGCAACTGTGAGCAGAGGCCCCTTCAGTCTGTAACAGGCATGAGCCCATTTCTTATATACACAAATAAAAGCAAACACAGTGCCTTAACTATAATCAGCACTTACTGCACTTGCAGCACTCTGACTAGTTGTCAAAGCACTTTGATGTTAGTTGTATGGGTCCCCACAGTAACCCTCTGATGGGAGAACAGCTATGTTCCCCATTTTACAAATAGGGCAAGGGGAAGTCAGAACACTTTCACATTTCTGTGCAAGATATATCTCCAAAGGTGCAATCTGCCTAGATGTCATTTCTCTCACAGCTTTTCAGAGTAATAATGGGGGTGGAGACACACGGTACAGGATTCTGGGTGCCTGTGATAAAATCAAACAGCAAGGTTCACTCAACTCCAGCAAAAGTGTCTGCTGAGAGTTGTGTGGTTGCATTACTGTTTGTATCTCTGTATCACCAGGACAGTTGGTTATTTACTCTTTCTTCACCTACATGCTTCTGAAGACACTCTAGGACACCCCCAGAAATGCATATTGGGGAAACTACTAAAATCAATTTGAGGGGTAAACGTAGAACACACAATAATCCACTGTGGAGATTTATTCACTTCTGAGTTTTTGTACAGTAGACAAAAACTCAGCTAACAGGGCTGGTTTGTGCAGTGGAGTCAAATTTTCCTTTTATAGGCGTGTAAGGCATTACAGATACTCACCCCATTTTCACTCTTCGTATAGATGCATGAAGATGCCCAGCACTTCCCTCCACTTCCACTAAATTAGATCCCACAGTCCTAATCAGTCATCTCATGGCGTGTGTTTTCTCTGGTGTTAACAGCAGAAATGACCTGTAAACAAGGCACAAACAGTATAGACTCCCACACAGAAGCTACGTTTGTTTTTTCAGTTTCTCTTTTTTCTGCTCTAGGTACCTCAATGCTCTGGAGGCTGGAGTTTCCTATTTTTCTCAGGAACTTAGCTTCAAGGAAATGTTGAGACGAGATGAGCAATTTTATGATATCTTAACAGACCCACACAGGAAAAGCAATGGTAAGAAGACATGCTTCTTTACCAACTTCTTCCTCAAAGCCACCACCCTTCCAGGAAAATTTTGGACAAATATGTTGCCACAGAAGTGTCATCATTACCTCTATATCTTGTATTTGGGGGAACAACCTAGTTTTATGCAGCTCCATTATCTTGTTCCTTTTGTTAACAAAAACATTATCCTCTGAGGGAAATTTGAAGTACTGTTTGAGCAAATGTACAAACATACTGAAATAATGCTGAAATCCAAGTTTTATTAAAAAAAATGATACCATGCCTCACCATCAGTAAACTGCTTTAAGTTTATTTCAGTCCAATGTATTATCAAGCTTGTGACTAAACCTCACAACGCTGGTCCTGTGGTGAAAATGAGGTTATATTTATTGAAAGACTAATGAGATAAAATCATGTTCAATGAGTTTCTAGGTGATTTATCTTGCTTTCCACACACTTCTCTTTACAAGTAAGAACATTTCAGAGGCCAAGGAATAAACTGTGGCAATTTCCTACAAGGGAATGCATGACTAGATTTCCCGGGTATTACTCAAATCATCATTACTGTCATTATTCAGCATTTATCAGAATAAAACCCTCTAGTACATGCAGAATACTGACCAAGACGGGGGGGAAAGTATAAAATTATTCACATTCCTGAAGAGTTTACAATGCAGGTAGACAACACAGTATATAAAAAGTTCTGATGAAACCCATCTTAACTCCCCTTCCTTATGAAGCCATCCATGAGGGAAATATCTGTCTGGGGTGAGTGGTAGAGCTGAGATTCAGGTTGGACATTATCACCAAAATCACTGAGTTGGAAGTTAAGTGACAGACAAAGCCCAAGGAAAGTTGCTTGGGAAGAATTCCAACTCCTCACATGAATGTCAGCTGTATGTTTTCAACCATGTTAGCAGTGGTGCGGTCCACTTGACTTACCAGTGCAAGTTTTTGTAGCTGCTCCAAAATGCATGATATGTAGAATGAGCATTGCGCCAGGATTAGTAAACTTGAATATTCCAGCAATTTCTATCATCTGCTGATTCTTCAGCTCTTTGATATCTGGGCATCAGCAGTCTGCCATTCAAAAATCCATTCAGCCATACATGAGAGGATAAAGCATATATTGAAAATAATGATATAAAAATATATAAAATTTAAAATAAATAAAATTTAAAAGAACCCAAATATTCATTCAATGAAGGGAATGGACTACATAATTTTTTTTTTGATAAAACTCCTATTTATTTATATAGGTTTTATTTTATTTTATTTTATAACAGTTTATTTTTACATCATTTTGTACATTTTTTTTTCCATCTCAATTGTAATCCCCGTGGGTTTCCCATCTGACTACATAATTCTTTTGAAGACCTTATGTCACTATATGCTTTTTAAAAGTTTTTATTTAATGGTTTATGACACTGTTTATGATTCATAGGAATAGAGTCATAACTTCCTCAGATGTCCATCACGACCTGCCCCTCAGAGCCCACAGCCCTTTATGGCATATCACTGTTCTCCTCCCACCTGCCCTTGTTCCCACCCCTACCTTCACTCTCTAATAGCCTCAATTTTGTGGTCATATCTCTAGACTTGATTTTAGTTTAGTTAGTTTTGTTGGTTCCTCTTTGATTTTCTCTACCTTCCAGATATGAGTGAAATTCTAATTCTGTCATTGTAAAGGAAAATAAGTGTGTATGTGGTGGGAGTGGTAATTTGAGTATCTGACATAATCTTATTAAATAAAGTAGCCTGGCTATACCGGGTTCAAAGTCAGGATTGTGCCCCATTTGCTTGCAGACCAATGTAGACCCTTCTTGTCTCACTCTCGTCCCTGCAGTGCTTGTTACGTGTGGCAGCCCAGACAGCATCCACTCCCTCATAGGGGACCAGGCGATGCCTGAAGATGTTGTCATCATTCTGGTGGATCTATTCAAGTAGGTAAAAAATTTGGGAAAACTGTCCTTCTTTCTTAAAGGAAGTCCTCCAAGCATATCTCAAAATACATACTTTACAGAATCTCTTAGTAGTTTTGGGTGGTGATGACACTTTAACCAGTGTTTCATTTCTTCATTGCACCCTCTTATTTGATTAACCTGAGCCTTGCAGAAATGTATTCCTTTGACATCAGCTGTCTGTCTAAATCAAAAACGTTTTACAAGAACCTCATTAAATTAGTGGTTCCATCCATCTGTGGGCCTCCCAGTCAACCCCAGATCCTGTGCTACAAGCTCATTTTAAGATCTTTCTCCAGGTTGTGATACCTGAAAACCCAGCGATGTTATTTTCTGCCAGCTGGGCCATATTCCTGCCTTCAGTTGCTGATGGCCTTTGAGTCTAGATAAATTTTCCCTCAGCTACCTTTGGTAAGAGGAAAGTTCCAGTTAAATGAGGTTGATTGACACAATTATTCTTTGCCCTGTCTTGGCACACTTATCTGGAACTAAAAAAAGAAATTTCTGGAGAGCACAAACTACCCTTTTTCACAGCCCCTTTTTTTTATCACTCATCTTCTAACATGTTTGGAGACTACACAACAAATTGTATGAAGTTATATTTGGGTACAGTTCAGCTTAAAGAAGGGCTCCCCAGTGAGCCTGCCCCTTATTCCTATCAGCTGGGTCACATGACTCCACTTATCTGACTGGATCGTTAATCATTACTTGTCTGTATTCAGACTAGAAGCTGTTACTGCCTTAGGTCTTTCCTGTATTTGCCTACTCAATTCCCTCACAGTAAATGTGGTTTCCACAGTTTTAGGGAAATGAAGCACAGGAACTGCAGGCTTGTCTGAGCACAGGAAGACAATCAAATCAATTTACTAACAACCTTTCCAGTGCAGAAGTATAGGAAAGAAGGCAGAGTTAATCTGCATTTCATTCCTACAACCCCCACTGATAACTGCTATCAGGGGCCCTCTGGCAGGGGCCCTCTGGCAGGGGCCCTCTGGCAGGGGCCCTCAGTGTAGCCAGGCTGATATAATTTTACTTTAGCAAGCCCCCAGTCAGCTGCCAAAAGGTTGGCATTCCCTTGTCCATGTTCCCAAGGACACCTGACTTTGGGAAGATTGTACAATTCCTTTAAAACTAGACATAACTTGAGCTCACGTCCTAATATGTCTAGTCCATTAGTTTCCTGGGCATTGCTTAGTGTGCTGAGATGAAACCTTCTTAATCGTGAGAATAAAATGTATTCTCTACCTGGGTGATGTGATTGTATGATAAGCAACGTGGTCCTCAGAGCCTCACTTCCTTCAGGGCCCGCCTACTGTCTGAATAGAAAATGACACTCATCGTGGTTAGAGCAATGCAAGCATGTTCAGTTCTTGGCATGTTGCTTTTCAAGTGACTGGGGAAGCTGAGAAACTGCATGCTCTGTAACAGAACCTCGGGCAGCACTGAGAGCCTTCCAGTGTGCCAGGAGGTGAGGAGCTGGTATCTAGGAGTTGAGGAGAAAGGATTCATCAGTAAAATCAGGAAGCTTACAGTGTGCAAGAAAATGTTTAGTCTTTTCATGCTTTTTGTTTCATCAACTGAAAGGTATGACTAATTCAGAACATTTCTATTAAACCCCAATAGCTTGCATTTTCTGTGATTACTTAAGGAAAAAAAGTTTCCATATGTAAGCCAAATCATTAGCCCTTGAAAGCCAGTACTATCTCACAAGTCCAGATCCCCACCCCCACCCCCAGCCTCCCATTTTAAAAGGATCTGTATTCTGAGGTCTTTTCTTTAGTGTATGTTAACCAGACCTACCTGAGTTGTCTTATTTGACTTAGCAAATGTAGACAAAAATTAGACCATCTGGAGAAAATGTGGCAGGTTACGGGGGAACATATTTTGAAATATTTTTAAGGCTAGTGTTACATTTTGTGTCAATGGTAGAAGATCCATTTTGGTTGCTGGGGAAGCCTAATTTTCTGGTGGCTCTGCTTTTTATTACAGTACCCACTACTTCCAGGACAATGTCACAGCCCCAGACTATATGAAAAATGTTCTTGTTCTGACACTGCCTCCTCAAACTCACAACTCAAATGTCTCTGTACCCAAGAATGATTCACTGGTAAGTTTTATATGTACACACACACACTATTCTTTGTCAAGGGTAAGAGAGTGTTCTACTCAAGACCTAAATTGATTCAACCAGTGTTCACTGAGATCAACAATGGACATAATGGCAAGATTCCTGTCCACACTGTCACTCCAAGTCATTGTTCTAAGCACTAAACCCTTGTTCTGCTCTACTAAACAGTAGACACTCCTATAATGCTAGAAGGGAAGGAAGAGTGGAGGATGTTTGTGAGCACTGCTAAGTGAGAGAAGGAAATTAAATTGCAGAATTGTGAAGACCCTACCTCCTAAAGCAGATTTCTGTTGTCACTGATGTTAAAATGGTACCTTTAGAGAGAGGTTGAGACATAGTTCTCTGTGATAATCAGTTTGCCTATTGTCCATACTTGTCCGGGAGACTTCTGATTTATTCCAACATCCCATCTAGTTTAGTATTTGTACCAGCAAAAAAGACCTCCATTTAGACATGAAATCAATTCTACTTAGTATAATTCAGGGCCCTTGATTCTCATATCAAAGCCCAGCTGAGCTCTGTCAGTCACTGCACTTCAATGCGATTCAACTCATCAGCTATTGTTCTGCCCTCAGAGCAGCCTTGGGGTGGGAGGAGGAGGGAAGGGGCAGTCTAGACAGGTCTGCAAGACTTTGTGCACGGCAAGCCAAGGGCCAGGTCCCGAGAACTCTAAGGAAAGGTGGGTGTCTTTAGGAAGATCAGTTTTCCTAGACGAGTAGTTCCAAGCCCCCTGTTTTACATGAGGTTGCAACAGCCCTGGGTCTTAACTGGATTCTCTTTCATCTCATGCAACAATTTTTAGCAAAATCAATCTTTAAAATGAAAGGTTTTTCTTTTTTTTTTTTTTTTCTTTTAATAATTCTTAGCAAATATTTTTCTGGTGTAGTTGTTAGAAATTACCTGCATAACTTCTAGACCTTGGCAAAAGTGTGATTGTCATATGTGGACAAATCAAAATGCCAAAACCAACTGAGCTCACTTGGCGTGGGGAGCACAGAGCTTTTCAGCCATCCGGGCCCAGTTCTGTGCATATGGCCATGCCCATGTCACAGGCAGAGTTCTGACCCTCCCACTTGTTCCCAAGGCAGGGATTTGGTCTGAAGGAACTCCCAGTCAGAACTGCCCACTAAGTATGCTCACTGCTACCAGCCAACCCACACTTCCAGCATCAGGATAGCAAACAGGGTGGCTTCTGTTGCAGTTCTATTTCCTATACAGTGACAACATTTAACTGCCAGGGTGCATTGTTTCTGTTTAAAATCTTGTAAGAATTATAAAGGTTCTGTCTGCTAGCCTTCCTAGTTGAAGTGATGTGTTATCACCATGAGAACTGCATTGAGGTACTTACCTAGATGAGGAGTGTTCTAGGTTGATTAATACCCAAGAGAAGGCAGAACTGTGATAAGGGGATAATAAAGAACCCCGACTCAAGGAAATACTTTCCAGAACTCTCCTTGATTTCCTTCCCAGTCATTCCCATAGAATTTTTCTAGTTACCCTGTTTCAGGCCCAGGCCAAGTGTCTCCTCTTTAAACTTAAGATTTTCCTTTCTCATTCAGGTAAAAAACAACTTTGCTCTTGCCTACCTGGATGGAGTCTTGCTCTTTGGACACATGCTGAAAATTTTTCTTGAAAATGGAGATGATTTGAACGGTTCCAAATTTACTCAAGCTTTCAAAAACCTCACATTTCAAGGTACTGGGTCTACTAGGAGCCAATAACACAAACTTCACCGATGCTAATACAGAAAGTTGAAGAAATACAGGCTTCAGGATATATAGGGTGGAGATGGGAAGGGTGAAATGATAGGTGGATCAGTAGCTCAATACCTTTGACTTTAATTGGAGCAGACTTCATGGCTGGAACTTTGGGGATGCTGCTACTAATACTGGACCCTGGTGTATTCTGCAGAATATCAGAATCTTTGGATTTCAAAGAAGAGAAGTAGTTCAGGTCCTATACTTATGAATAAACTCATCACGGGAAATTTGTGGTAGTGATTTACTGGCTCTGCCTGGAGACTCTGCAGGTTAACATTACACTGTATGGACCTAGCACATTTTACTGATGTATTCACATGTCAGTGGATACTTGAGGTACTTCCATGTGTTAGCTAATGTGAATATTGTTCCTGTTCATTCCTGTTACTGTTCCTATGAACAGGAACAATATTCCTTTATAACCCTTGAGACCCTGTCTTTCATTTATTTGAGTCTATCCTAGAAGAGTAATAGTGGATCAAATGGAAATCCTATTTTTTGAACTGCATACTGTTTTCCACAGTGGCTATACTGTTTTACATTCTTTATTTTAACATTTTTATTTTTATTTTGGTCTTTCATTATGCATATGTTCACAATTGCTCTTCATTAAACCACCCAACCAGTATCCCATCTGCTTTCCTATCCCAGCCCTCCTTCCTTCCTCCCTGTTCCTTCTAGTAACCACTATATTTTTTTTACTGAGTTCAATATTTATTCTTAATATATTGTGCCAATGTGTTTTGGTTATTTGTGTTCTACACATGAGTGAAACCTTCTGATATATGTATTTCCATTTTTTTAAACTTATTTCACTTTAATCTCCTCAAGGTTTATCCATTTGGTCCCAAATGCATTAGTTTATCTCTTTTCACAGCTATGTAGTATTCCACTGCACATAGATTCCACAATTTCTTTATCCATTCGTGTGTTTGTTCCATGACTTTTTTCATCTTTGATGGGCATTTAGTTTGTTTCCTAATATTAGCTTTTGCAAATAATGCCACATTGATCTTAGCGCTCCATAAATCATTTTGATTTAGTATTTTCATGTTCTTAGTATAGTTACCCAGGGATGGTGAAATTTCTGTACTTCTAAAGGAATATTAATACTGTTTTCTACATGGATGAACTGGTTTACATTCCCAATAGATCCTAGTTTTTTGGTGTTTTTTTTTTTTCCCCTCTATACCTTTAACAGCATTCTTGTTCCTTGTCTTTTTCATAATAATCATCCTGAGAGGTGAGAAGTGATATGTCATGTTGGTTTTTATTTACATTTATATATATAAATATCTCTCCATACTCTCACCAAAAAACTAGGACTCTATTGGGAATGTAAACCAGTTCATCCATGTAGAAAACAGTATTAACATTCCTTTAGAAGTACAGAAATTTCACCATCCCTGGGTAACTATACTAAGAACATGAAAATACTAAATCAAAATGATTTATGGACATAGTGCTTATCTGCTGACCCTGACTCCTTTAGACTGTGTGCTGACTGCCTGAGGAATACGTGGCAACAGCCTGCCAAGGCACTGAGGGGAGAGATCATGGCCCTGTGCTTAGAGGCAAAATGGACTAAACTTAATCGCAATTTACCATGTAAATTTTGTTCTGGAAGTTACAGACCTTCAGTACACTTCAGAATTCCAAAGGACATCTTTTTTTTTTTTTAATGCTTTTAAAATATATTTACATACACATACACACACACATACATATACACATCATTTTTCATTTTTGTACAATGTCTGCTCTCTCTTCTCCATAAAATTCCCACCACCAAGTCACTGAATCATCATCATCATAGTCTCTTGAGATTTTTCTGCCCATTTTGATTCCTCTCCTTTCCCTGCCCAGCTCAATGTCTCTGATTTGTAGCTGCCTGCTAGGTTTCTTTCCCTCCCTCATCACTTTTTTAGGTTTCCCTATATATTTTTCCAATATTTTTCTTTTTCCTTCTAGTTTATTGTACTAAGCATAATCCCTTCTAGCTCCATCCATGTTGTTGCAAATGGCAGAGTTTGTCTTTTTTGTTTGCTGAATAGTGCTCCATTGTGTATATATGCCACATCTTTATCCAGTCATTGGAAAGAAAGATGAAGATGAGAACACGGATTTCTGACTGCTTTTTAGCCATTTCCCCATATTCCTCTTACTTATGTTCATAATTCATTTTCTCACATTCACGATGATAGTCCAGTGTTTGAATGACCATTAATATAGACTTAGAACCAGAAGACAGTTTATGTCATAATTACGCTGTACAACTTAGAGTAAGATACTTAATATCTGTTTTCTCATCAATAAATTGCAAATAACAATAGTATCCATGTCCTGGAAGGATAAAGTGATCAGTTTCTATAATCACTTAGCATAGAGCCTAGTAAACACAAAATTTTAGCATGTGAAATTGCTGATACTTCATTTTTTTAACTAGACATTTCATAGGTTCATCCTATATAACTTTTATTTCAGAGATGAGAAAACTGATGCTTAGAGAACTTAAGTAATTTTGTTAATAATATCACTAAGTGATTTAACAAAGGGATTTTGGTCTTATAATCTAAGATTGCATGTGACCTTCACGTGTTCTAAATTAGTAAGTAGTCTTAGAAAAACTTGTCACTAACAATCGGGAGGAATTGATAACACTGTTACCTTAAATACCATGAAAAATGATTTTCCTTCTAACTAAATAACTTCTCTCATAAAATTATCCTTCAGAAATCTTGGAGTCAAGAACCAATCCCTGTGCCCCCTGATTAGAACATTAAGATCAAATTTTTTTTCAGTAAAATAGAGTAATTTAAACTCATTTTCATATACTTGGTTAAGTTCTACTTGTTCTTGCTATCTGGTCAGCAACAGTATCTGACTCTTTCCGGTTCTGCCCTAGGGTACGTGGGTCCTGTGACTTTGGATGAACATGGGGATATTGATAACACCATGGCGCTGCTGTACACCAACGTGGATTCCAACAAAGTATGTCTAACACCTTATCAGGAGCTTGGGATGAAGTGACAGGATGAGGAGGGATTACTTGGGAGGACAGAAATAGCTTTGATCCTGGAAGATAGTGTATATTAGATTCACAATCATGGCCCATTGGGAACAGTATTCTTCAAGGATTTTGGCCTACAGAACTTCTTATTCAGAATATCTACTCTGTTTCACTTTATAAAAAATACTGACCCAGGACACATTGATACAAAGACAGACTTGGATAGCAATGAGAGGATCATTGTTCTCCCTAAGAATTATTTATTCATTTCCACAACAGAAAATTTCAATGAAATGATTAGTCTTATAATCTCTCTGGAATATACAAACAACCCTACAGTGTTATGCCTTTATCCACATTATATCCTTTCTCCTCATGCACACAGTGGGTTATTTAGAAATGGAGTATGTCTCATTTCTCTCCATGTCCCCAAAGCTTAACTTCTTATCTGGCACCCAAGGTTGTATGAGTGACAAGCTGAAAATGCTGTTCTCGTTGGCCATATAGTCATAGGAAGTTGTTTTATTTTTTTCCTTTAAGAGGGGAGGTGCTGACATGACTAGAAATCTAAGAGAAGTCATCTTTTCACATGATTTTCCAGTGTGAACTTCATGACACCCTTACACCCTACATTTGAGTGTCCATCTTTATTTTGACCTTGCTTTATATAAAAGATTTATAGTGAAAATGTGGAAACCTGGAGAAAAAGATGACCAGCTTGAGAAAATTATGCCCAGAATTGTCAGAAAACAAATTTAGTATTTCAGAAAAGTAAGCTATGATTCTCAGTTACTACATTGAACCTTAAAAATGATAACAGTTTGGTCAATATTCCATGGGAATATCTTTAAATAAAACCGCTGTGTGATTGACGTGTAGGAACTAGAGAGATAACTACCCTCCCCTGAGTTAGGGCTCCCCTGAGGACACTTTGCCTTCCCTGCAGGGAGTCAGGCCCCGTGGTGAGGTCTACGGGCAGCTTCCTGGTACTCTTCACACTGAAGAATGTGCACTGTCTCTGAAGGCAGAGTGCTAGGAACATTACTTTTTTTTTTTTTTAATATTTATTTCTACATACAGAACTGGGGTACAGACCAGAGGTGCAGGGCGGTGAGAGGATTCACCAGAGACAGAATGGAAAGTAGAACAGGCAGATCGACAAAGTACACTGCTGAGGGGAGCAGCGGGTGGGTCAGGAGAGGTCTGCCACACCATGTGGACCACCTCTGGGGCAGGCAGAATCGAACTCATGCTGCAGTGGCTTTAGCTTCTTAGTGCTGTGCTTTAACCCGCTGCGCCACCAGGGAGAGCCCGGGAACATTTCTTTAAGGCCATCAGTTATGCTACATGCCTTCTACATGTGGGGAAATCAGGAACTTATTTTCAAGTCATAAGGCGGTAGATAAGTCATCCTACACTGAGTATGTCCGGTAGAGATCTTTATTCCTTACCTTAGTAGGAACTATTTTTTTTTTTTTTTCATTTTAAAATTCACTCACTGTAATCAAGCAACATTGCATTATAGCATATAAACATTAGGTGTGCATCATTGAGATATGGAAATTATGTCCTATCCTCAATATCCTCTCAATACTAAAGTTTTGAAATTGTGAAACTTCTATCTAGAATGTTCTGAGGGGATGGTAGTAAATTTAGAATTGTGACTTTTCAGATGTCTCTTGCAAAGTTCACTCAATACATACAAGAGTGATTTAAGGATATATTAATATACCTTTTGATAGATTACTTGAAAAAGAAACCTTTTATCTTAGAACTCTAATTTAGTATCATGTACAGGGAAGTGCATTAAAGCAAAAGGCATGCAGGAGATTTGAAAGTTATGTTGACAGAACTTGTAGTCACTCTGAGATGTATTTACTAACAAAATATACATTGAATTGGCACACATGTCTAAGAAAATTGCCTTCCAAACATACAACAACTAAATCACAGCCTTCCTGGGTTCTCCATATGACTTGTCTTTAAGATAAGCATCATTTCACCAGTTTGACTCAAAGGAACAACTCAGTTAAAAAAAAATAATGTAAAAAAAAAATTTAGCATCATTTCAGAACCTCTTGACATATATAAAAATGAACTTTCACTGTAATGAATTTTTCTCAAGAAACCATTTTCAATAGTGACTTAATAATTGTGGAAGACATGAGAATTTCACTCCTTTTGTGACTTGAAACAAACATTTACTTTCTCTTATGTCTTAACAGTCATAATTGAGAGACAAACTAGTTCTCTAAAGGCCTAACAAATCCATGTCAGGCAGCTTCTAGCCAAGTGTGATATAAAGAAGACAGAAAACTAGTCAGCCACCTGGAACTTAAATTCATGTTCAGGCTGTGAGCTAGTACAGGGGACCCAACTCGCCACAGCGCTTAACAGTTAAATTGTCTCACCCAGGTACCTACTGTGAGACTCAAATATCGTTGGGCGGGACAGTCAATGGGCATTAGAAGCCATTCTAAAATGTCATTTTCTGTTACCTTCTTTTTCATGCTTTGACACAGTACGAAGTTCTTTTAAAGTATGCGACACACCTAAACATGACTTTCTGGGTGGAAACAAACCCAACATTCATCTGGAAAAATCAGAAACTTCCTAATGATATCCCAGGCCAGGGTAAGATATCCTCAGTGAATTGTTTCTGGAAAGGAAAGTAAATTGCATCATTTATGCAGTAGCCTATGGGTTTTGTTTTTTGTTTATTGCCTAAATTAGATTTGCCAGGTTTTTAAATGTGTTTTTCCCCCTAGCAAAATGAATGCTAATACAATTCTGATGAAAACTGAAAATAATCCCTATATTAATTTAGTTCTATCTGTGCTTACAATGTCTTGTACTACCTTTTGATATGACTCTCTAGAAAGTTAGATTTGACAGTTGACAATGTGAGCGCAGTCATATAGTCTTATATTTATGATAACTGCAATTGGACTCAAAGGATCTATATTTTAGCAAACACTTGATGTCATCAAACTGAACTTGGCGTCACATCTCCCCCTCTCCTTCAGAGGACATATACTTGGGTTGTGAAGGTTACCACTTACTGAAGAGGAAGACCCAGCTTGATGGCTGTAGCAAGGAGGTAGAGCAATTGTGTGACACCACCCTTAGTGGGCAGGGCCAACATGAGTCTGCTGGGCAGCAGGCCTCAGGACAGTCTGTCCATGCAGGACTTGGCCAAGACTGGTCACAATGAACAGTAAGTCAGTCCAAGTTACTAAAGTCAGTCAATTACTAATCTTTTTAGAAGAAACAGTTTAAACTTGGACAAATATTTAGTCCCAAATTGCAAAAGTACAAACACCATTAACAAAATGACTTGAAGAATTAGGATAAGTTTGTAAGTGGAGATACTACAACCAATTAAAAATAAATTTAAAAAAAGATAAGTGACTTGGGAAAACTTAGGACATGTAATAGGCAAACGACTTTTTAAAAAAATTTTAAAAATAATATAATAGTTTATTTTTACATCATTTTGTGCATCTCAGTTGTAATCCTCCTGGGCTTCCCATCACTAAATCACCCATGTGCATCACCATAGTCCAGTGCATTTCCCTCCCCCCACTGTCTTTGATCCCATTCCCCACTGCACCCCCACAAAATGTCTCTGCTCTATAGCTGTTCATTATTATTTTTTTGCCTGGTCTGTTATACTCCTGCTATGACTGAACCCCTCTGGCATTTTTCCTTTTCTTTCTGGCTTATTTCACTAAGCAAGGCAAACAACTTTTGCTGTAATGAGATTCTAACTTTGTAAAACAATGTAGAGAACATTGTAAGAAATGTATGTAAGATTATAAAGAAATATGTTAGAATGTGAATAGTGGTGGCTCTGAGTAGTAGGATCCTGGCAAATATATTTCTGTTTCTGTTTTTTTTAACACTTGTTGTAATATTCCAAAACTTTCATGACTGTATAATTTATCATTTTTAAAAAACATAAAGAAGATAAACTAGAACTACCCCAGACAGATACTGACTGAAAGGTTAATATAACTTTAAAAAAAAAAAAAAACCAGCCAGGTTTTCAGTGCGCCTCATTTGGGTTAAAGCTGTTAACTGTGTTTGGCTCCATGAATCAATTTTGGTTCTGAATGAACCCTGTGCTTTGATTCAATAACTAAGAGCAGTTTACTAAAGCCTAGAGGCTGATTCTGAATGATAAGCAGCCCTGAGCTGACTTCAGATTTGCTGTTAATGTTTTCTTAAGTTGCTGTCTTTTCTTTAACAAGCTTTTAAAATTATCTCTAGAACCATCTTCAAGCTTCTTAGGTTTGAAGCCAGGCTTTATCTCTGAAATCTTTTCTCAAGGATTCTGCAATTCTTGTTGCTTCTTCCCATTACAACTTATTGAGTTAAAATTACTGTCCTTCCCTACTTATAACCCTCAGTGACAAAGTTAGGCTTGTGTTTTTATTATATTTAGGAGTTTTTAGATATTTTGGTAATTGAATAGAAGGTCTGTTCTTTGTAAACTTTTCAAGAAGTGATTTCTGGCACAGTTCTACTAAAGACATCATACTAAGTATTCACATACTACACATTCTACACGACAGGGACATTACATCCTAGGAAATTTCACTTTATCCTCAGTTAACTGGAAAATTCAATTTTTCACAACTTAAGAGTTAAAACTTCCAGCTTTAAACTTGAGAAAATGACTGAGTCTTTTAAATAGTATCCAAATAAAGTATACCTGGTCTTTCATTGTATGCAGATTGCCAGCTAAGTAACACAGCATTTCTTCTAGTGGTTTCTTCATTGCTGTCTTTTTTGGTCATTCAACTAGGATTCACTCAATGCCAGGCAAAGTTTCAAACACTTGACCACAGACAATGCACTTCTGCTTCCTGTTCCTCATCCTGGCATACATCGCCAGTATCTTGCTGTAGCTCTGCTTGACCTGATGCACCAAGTTTTGGGCTTGATACAGCACCCGTGTCATCATCTCCTCACCAACTTCCTCTGCCTTATCTCCCCTCCCCACTGCCATCCCTTTCCCACTCCCTCAGTGACTACTTCCTGAAAGCCTGGTCTTGCAACCTGATGCCCCTGGTCCTTATTTATCCAACTTCCTTTTACTAAATTGTGTCATTCCCCCAAACAACCTCAATATTTAGCTGGAATTTCACCTTTCCTAAGATTTTTTTCCAGGCGGTTGTTTCTACACCTTTCTACATCATACATGCTATAAACACAGGGTCCATTCTTCACACCTGTTTCCCGTGGCCAGAGGGAAGAGGGGAAGAGAGGAGCAAGGCTCACAGCAATGTGAGAGAACTGTGACATGTCCAGTCTGCATAAATGTAGTGTTCATTTCAGTCAAGTCATTTCTCTCAGTGTGAGTTTCTTCCTCTGTTAAATCAAATTTGGTTACTGGCCTCCCCTGGACGTTTTTCTAGTTTTCTTCAGGGACTCAAGGGCACGGGGCATACATCTCCAGTGAAGAGATTAATAAAAGATAAATACTTTTAAAAGTGCTCCCCCCTTTCCCTTAATCAAGTTCCAATATACAACTGGGGCCTCTCGCATACTTTCCGAAGGCTTTAACTGATGAGCTCCCACTGCCTTGTCTGCCACAGGCCCTCAGATCCTGATGATTGCCGTCTTCACCCTCACAGGATTCGTGATCCTGCTCCTGCTCATCGCACTCCTGGTGCTGAGGTACCATCTCTGTCCTGCTGTGCCCCTCTTGCAGGGCTGGCGGGAGGCTGGGGTCTGCTGATTGTGGTGTATGTCATGAAGACACCCTTAGACAGACCTAAGGTCACGGAGACACCCTAGGCACAGCTGAGATCTGCATCAAGGACTCTGGCAGGGTATTCGTCATGGACAGATGAGAGCTCTGGAGACACTTCAGACCCAAGCTCTGTGATTTGCCAGATGTGTGGCTTAGACTTATTTTTTTTTTTTTAAGATTTATTTATGCTTACAGAACTGGGGTACAGGTGTGGTGGGTGAAAAGATTCACCAGAGACAAAGTGGGGAACAGAACAGGCAGATTTACTGAAATACACTGCTGAGGGGAGCAGCGGGTGGGACAGGAGAGGTCTGCTGTGCCATGTGGGTCACCTCCAGGGCTGGGGATCAAACTCAGAACTCATGTTGCACTGGCTGCCTATAGCCTCACAGTGCTGAGCTTGAACCCATTGTACCACCAGGGAGGGCCCAAATCCTGATGTTTAAAATAATGCAATACATGTAACATTTTCTCTGTGTTTTCCTGTATTCTTCAGAACTTTTCTTAAAGGCACAGATGCATAAGAAGAGCTAGCTTATTTAGGAGTCTGGTAGATTTCCTGGTTGTTGAAATTTGAGATTTTTGATTTTGGGGTTACTGGTTTTGCATTTTCTCTCGTTTTTTCCCCTTTCTTTCTATATCATCACTTCCGATTCTTTGTTATTGTGAGGGACCTGAGAAGGTGAAACAAAAAGAAAGGCTATAAGTTGCATCAGGAACCTTCATGGGGTCTGCAGGTGGCCGGCACTCACTAGTTTAGAGAACCTGGATTCAGTGTTGGGCTGACCCTCTCCCACCATGTAACTACCCGAGAATATCAGGGGAGATTCCTCCCCATGCCCAGAAGCTGAATGATTTGAGGACGAGTCAAGACCTGCTGATCGGTTCTATTCTTTTTTAGGAAGTATAAAAAAAAAAATGAACTTCGTCAGAAAAAATGGTCCCACATTCCTCCTGAAAATATCTTCCCTCTGGAGACCAATGAGACCAACCAAGTGAGCCTGAAGGTAAGGCACCCCTTACCTGTTAAGATTGCCAGCCCTCAGCCAGATCTTGGAAGCACGAAGGAAATTTCTAGAAAGGAATCATCTGTTTCCCAGGTCTTCCCAGGAGGCTCATCCTCAGCCTCCTGTCTTCCTGGACACACGTTGCCCCAAAGGCAGCTTGTTTGTCCACCGGCTCTTATGGACTCCTGAGTGTGTCTCTGCATCTGACCGGGGGAGAGAAAGGCCCACATTGTGGGTCTGTCCTGGGAGGACTGTAGGAAAGGGGGCTATGCTGAGTGCCACTGAACCCTGGCTCCTCCTTCATCCGTATTGGGCACCTTTTGCCAATCTTGCTGGTTGCTGAAGAAACCTACTGGCTTTGCCCCATCCTCCCCCACCAGGAAAGAGCAGCAGCATCTCTGTCCCATTCATCGCAGTCAGAGACAGACCCTGCCTGTCTCCTCCTCTCCAGGAGCGCTGGAGTTGAGCTTTATAATCACAGCTTTGCTAAAGAGGAGCTGAAGGGTTAAGAACTGGGCAAGTTGGCACACCCTGGTGGGGGTACCCTCTGCCAGCAGCTGACACTCTGCACAGCCTGTGTCCAGATGCCTTCCCCTTCTCCTCCCCCAGTCCTGTGAGGAGGAAGCAGGGCTAGAATGTCAGGAGTGAAGCCGTGGTTTCTACCCAGTCGAAGTGTGAAGCTGAAAATCCCAACGCCCTCCCTCCATCCCATTCTCATGAGTCTTTATACCAAAATATGACAAGAGGAGGAGAAGATGCAGACTTTCCCTGGGAAGAATTAGTAGGACCCCTCAGGGCAGGGCCACACCAATTGGATGGTGTGACTTGAGGTGCCTCCCTGCCTCAAATCAAGTGCCAGGGCAGCACGAGTCGATCATAGGCGCTGTGCAGACATCCAAGTCTCTGGTTCTCCCCAGTGCTCCACCTTCTAAACTGGCCCTTCTGCTGCCTTCTGAATCTCACACCGACAACTACCCTTCGCCAAGCCCATCTCTCTCAGCAAGTGTCAAGATGAAATCCATCTTTTGTCAATTCACATGACACCATTGGACTTCTCAAGGGAGATTTTATTAACCTAACAGAGCCCAGAAAGGCCAGCGGGGCCTTTAGCTGGAGTGAGTGCTGCCCCCTCCTGGACAAAACTGGATGGGCGCCTTCTCAAAGTGTAAATATTAACGAATATTACAATACACAACTGGTTTTGATGAGAACCAAATTGGAAGATGCAAGCATTCTCAGCTTTTTTTTAAATCTTTACATCAAAAGTTTAACAGATTAAATCTAGCCATCAGGGATAGGGGCTTTAAAGAGAGATTCAATGAATGTTTAACATCTTTTAAAATTAACTGCCAACCCATAAACTCTTAAACTGGCATGGAAAAAATCCATATTAGCAGTTCCTTTGGGCAGATCAGATGCACTGGCAGCTGTAGGCTGAACCAGAGCTGATAGGGTGGCTGTCCACCAGCCCCAGGCCTGATGCCTCGCCTTCACGGCTACTGGGCTGCAGGCAGGTGAGCAGCTCAGGTGCACAGCAAGCTCCCATGAGCCTGTCTGTGTCTACAGGCAGCGATTCTCCATAAAAAGGGGCTGGGCAAGGAGGGAGTGGAGAAAGGCCCCAGCTGAGGCAGTTCACTAGCAGAAAGGTAGAAAAGCGGAGCCCAGAAGAGGAAGAGCGGAAAACAGTGTTAAGCCTGAGCGCTCTTACCCACAAGGAAGGCAGTTACCTGGAGAGGGCAGGTACAGACACCTGCTTGAACCTCTCAACCTCGGTGGGCTGGGTCGGTTGGGCCAGAGGTGGTTTCTGCTCCATCAGTCTTTCCTTTGACCAGATCGATGATGACAAGAGACGAGATACAATTCAGCGACTCCGACAGTGCAAGTATGACAAAAAGGTGACTGTGGTCTCCCCTGCTCCCTGGCTTTCCCTCAGCGGTGTTCCAGCTCCTGATGTGGACTGTGTGGGGGAGGGAGCGGAGGCCATGTCCCCAGGGGCTGGGGACAGTGGGCTTCAGAGGGTTGTTCTGGGGTGGGCAGGGCTCTGCATCAGAAACTCACAGTCCTGGACAAATTAAAGGACAGATAAAACATTTTTAGGAAGAGTGGAAAAGGAAGGAAAGGGAAACGTAAAAGAGGTTCAGAGCAGTCTGGCAACCCTAGTATTTTGGCTCTGCAGTGGGAATATGAGAATTTCATATGGGAGTCTTCCCACCATCCTACCGTCTTCCCTTTCTCTCCTTTCTGCTCACTGAGTCAACTTAAAGAAAGCATCAGGCCAGAGCCCACCGTGCTTCAGGACCAATGAAAGACTGCCTCTTCCCCCGGGAAGTTAGTGTAGTGGGAAGACACGCACAGGCCGGCTCTCACCGCGTGCAGGCAGTGTTCCTCTGTGCACTCTCTCCTCAACCCATTGCCTTTGCAGCGAGTGATTCTGAAGGACCTCAAACACAACGATGGCAACTTCACTGAAAAACAGAAGATAGAGCTGAACAAGGTATGTGTTGCTTGCTGGAAACTCTTAGTAAAGAGATTGATTCCATGTTCCCCAGGTGCTGAGGTTCCCAATGTGGTAAGGTAGCACCCCAGTTATCACGGTAGTTATTGGGGATGCTGACTCGGAAACACTCAGACCAAGAAATGGGTGACTGCTTATTGAAAATTCTAGCAAGAGCTATATATATATAGTATATATTATATGTATTATATATATAAAATAACATAATTATAATTAGATAATACGTATATAATATTATATATATAACTTAATTTTACATCATTTTGTGCCTTTTTCCATCTCAGTTGTTATCCCTGTGTGTGCCATCACCATAGTCCCATGCACTCCTCCTCCCCCATTTTTGATCCCATTCCCTGCTCCACTCCCATAAAAGTGTCTCTGGTATATAGTTGTTAATTATTATTATTTTTTTTACCCCCTGGTCCTTTATGCTCCTAGCAAGAGCTTTTGAAGAGTGAAGTCTGACCGTGTAAAACATTTTGTAAATCTACTAGCCTGTTCTAGGGAAAGGTATTGTTTTGGAGTGGCCAAATTTGTATTCCATCCCTTGCTAAAAATGGAAGACTCAAGTATGATGCAATAGAGCTTGCGGTCAGAAGAGGGAACTGATGTTCTGAGGTAGCAATGCATCTTCCCAAAGATCTAAAATATCTGTGTTTTATTAGCGCAATCATGTTTATTCTGGCACATTCTGCCTTAGTAAATAAACATGTCCTCTCAGTTGCTTCAGATCGACTATTACAACCTCACCAAGTTCTACGGCACAGTGAAGCTGGACTCGACAATTTTTGGGGTGGTGGAGTACTGTGAGAGAGGATCCCTCCGGGTAAGGAAACATGACCATTTCCAGTTTCCTCACTGGCCAGCCGTGTGAGGGGTAAAATTATGTGTGGCAGTTTTAAGATGTTCATTCAATGAAAGGATACCAGAGAATTACCGGGAAAGGCGGTGGGTCCATCTGCTATACCAGAACTAGTCCTGCCGGCTTTGTCCATTGGTCCTGCTATACCTTTAAGCAGCACAAGCCATGTGAGCATCTTGACTAATGCTATAAATAATCACTCAAACTGATGCTAATATCATAAACACTTTTCTAGCAAAACAATTTCAGATCTTTAAATATTAGCAGTATTTTCTATGTGAGTGCTAGACCATACTGATTTATTTCATTTCAATGAGAGAAATTTTAGGTGCCAGTTGGCAACCTGGTCGGCGTCACATGGCCTTTTATCCCTACAACGGCCAGTCCACGCTGGACATGGTGTTTCTGGCTCCCTACCGTAAGCAGGACTTGTCCCCCGCCTGAGTGGCCTTGGACCCCTCCAGGATCCTTGTTATTGGCTGAGGACAGGCAGCACGTGTGGCATCGTGACTCTCAAAGGCGCAGCTGAGCCCAGGCAAACTGCAGTCCCCCGGCTGGGGTTATCACGGCGCCCCCCCTGTGGTAGATAGAGCCCATCAGACCTACTTTGCTGGAAACAGAGAGAGCCTCTCCCTACTCAGACTAAGGACTGTCTGCTTCCCAGCTTGTAAGCCTGTGTGGAGCCACTGATTCAGGTAACAAATACGGATGAAACATCTATCAAGTGCCAGGCAGGTACAGCAGTGAACAAAAATTATCAGAGGAAAAAGCTGTAACAAGCTAACAACATACATATGCCGAGTCCTAAGAGAAAGAGTGATTGAGAGTCCACTACTCTGACTCTCTGTAACTCAGCCTGCCCACCACTGTCCAGCCAGTGGATAAGAATGGCAGACTACTTTGAATGCATCTTTGGAAACTACTGATGCTGTCTTAAAACTAACGGTCCTATTGGCTTATTTCCCCAAACAAGAAACTATTATGAAGTTGTCAGTAGGAGTTCTACTGTGAAGAATGGCTACTTATTTTTTTTTTTTTAAGATTTTATTTATTTATGCATACAGAACTGGGGTGCAGGCCAGAGGTGCAGAGGTGGTAAGAGGCTTCACCAGAGACAGAGTGGGGAGCAGAACAGGCAGACTGATGAAGCACACTGCTGAAGGGAGCAGCGGGTGGTCAAGAGAGGTCTGCTGAGTCATGTGGGTCAGCTCCAGGCCTGGGGTGAAACTTGCACTGAAGCAGCTGTGACTGGCTTATGGAGCTGCGCTTTAAGCCATTGTGCCACCAGGGAGTGCCAAGAACACCTACTTATTAAATAAGCTTAGTTAAAACCCGGCTCTCTCAGGAGCCACTGCTGGTTCAGTAGCGAGCTCTCAGCCAAGGTCATAGTCTAGGGAGAGGCGTTCTTCTTTGTTTCCCACCAAAGTAGGTTCTGATGCACTCTGCCACAGGCAGAAGTTGCAGAGTTGATCCCAGGCGGGGGACTGCAGTTTGCCTGGGCTCAGCTGTGCCTTTGAGATTCACGATGCCACACGTGCTGCCTGTCCTCAGCCAATAACAAGGATCCTGGAGGGGTCCAAGGCCACTCAGGCGGGGGACAAGTCCTGCTTACGGTAGGGAGCCAGAAACACCATGTCCAGCGTGGACTGGCCGTTGTAGGGATAAAAGGCCATGTGACGCCGACCAGGTTGCCAACTGGCACCTAAAATTTCTCTCATTGAAATGAAATAAATCAGTATGGTCTAGCACTCACATAGAAAATACTGCTAATTTTAAAAGATCACACAAGAATGCTCAAACTGTTTTGCTGACAGAGGACTTCAAAAGCTTATAGCTGTGAAGCCAAAGGGTCCAGCTGATAATGTGAGCAAAGCCAAGGTGCACAAAAGGATTTGCTGACAGCAGCTCCCTGTTGACAAGCCCCGCTGTAACTCTGAGGACACAGCCGGGGGCCCGTCTCCCGGCAAGAGTGTCTGCTCGTCCCTGAAGGTGGAAGTCCTGGATTTGGGATGTGGTTCTCCTGCGCAGCCACACTTCGTGCTTAAGTGGGAGAGGAAGGAAACACACATTCTGCACCCCAGGGCCACGCAGTCCTCTTGGCTCCTGATCCCAGGACTCCTGATTTGAAGGTCACTGTTTGCTATGACAGTGTCCCACACGGCGCACCTGGCCCCAGATCATCCTCTCCTGTTCCTTTTCTCCCCATCCAGGAAGTTTTGAATGACACAATTTCCTACCCTGATGGAACGTTCATGGACTGGGAGTTTAAGATCTCTGTCTTGTATGACATTGCTAAGGTAAGAGACCTATGTTAAAGACGTTTACAGGAAGCTAACCCAGCAAGGTATCAGCCTCTCCGAGCACTGGTTTTCTGCTCAGAAAAATGATAAAAGTACACCTGTGTCATAGGCTACCTGTGAGGGTTTCACTAACAATTCCTGTGTTTATCTAAAGCCCAGTGTTTACTAGACAGTGGCGTTTTATTAGTAGATTCTTTCAGCATTAGGCTAAAGACTCATTTTCAATTTTGCTGAGAATAAAAATCACATAGAGTTGCAGGGAAGAGGACTATATCCTTATAAGAACAAATATGAAAAAGAGGCATTGATCTTGCACCAGACAAGAGTGAATTTGCTTCTCCCAGACACAATAAGAAAAAGGAAGTGGGTGTCAGTAAAGGACACCTCATTTAAATCTGAAGAAAAGTTGATCGTATGAGTGGGTTCAGCTTAGGTAAGCTGAAAACTACAGAGGATCAGAACAATTTTGGGGAAAAAAACACTACAGATACCATTTTGGGGGAGGGCCACATTTCACTCCTGTGGTTCATTACACATTGAAAACCAGTGTCTGTAATAACACATCTGGCCACCAGAGAGAAGCACAGCAGGCAAAAAGCAAGACCCCAAGCTACTCCCCAAAAGAGGCTTCCCCCTTCAAAATAGAACGAAACTGGCTAGATTTTAAGAAATAATCTAACCTAGACCTTCCCTTCAAAAAGGCATAGCCATGTGATTCCTGTACCTGAAGTCATCAGAGCACCTGAGAGCTCACCTTCAGGGTCACAGGTCAGACAGGTGGTAATGAAATACTTCAAAAGAAAAAGGATTTGCTAACCTTTGCTTCATATTATATGCAGCTTTTAAAAGCCACTACTCAGACTCTTTAGACAACTACCATTTTGTGTCACCTGAGAGACTTGAACACATCTAGATGCAGCACTTAGGCAAATATTAGCACCATCATAGTATTTTGAAAGTGCAGTCCTTTTGAAGTGTGAGGGTGTGACTCTAACTGTGTGTGAAACAGTAACAGAGGTCATTCATTTTTTTTAAACACTGAAGCAGCTGAAGAACATGCTGGATCTGGGCTGGCCAGCCTGGCTCACATGGGACTAGGCTACTGGTCTGTCTCAAAATTACACTAACTGTATATAAACAGGGACTTGGCATTTATTAGGAAACCATGCTGCTAGCTTATGTTTCTCCTCACCTCTTCTCCTCGTTTTCCTATGAACAACCACAGGGCATGTCCTATCTACACTCCAGCAAGACAGAAGTCCATGGTCGTCTCAAGTCCACCAATTGTGTGGTAGACAGTCGGATGGTGGTGAAGATCACAGATTTTGGCTGCAATTCCATCTTGCCTCACAAAAAAGGTCAGGAATGCATGAATGTTGTACTGCTTTTCCACTTCTTAGACCATTTTCTCTCTTACCCACATAAAGCGCTCAGGAAATGGTAGGACTTATCTGAAAAGAAACACTTGAAGCCTCAGAGGTAAGAGCCACAAATTTCTCAGTGGCAGCAAGAAAAGGAATTTGTGAAGGGGAAGGGACTTCTCATGTTGAGCAATTACCTGTTCTCTTTATACTTCAGGTTAAACAGCCTCAGCCATCTAGCTGCCCCATGCCCCAGACTCAATCCCTAGACTCGGCTCCTCCTTTACTTTGCAGGCTGCTAATTTTGCCTTAATAAAAGCAAAATTATCTTCTGCCCCTATTTCTCCAGTCATGGCAAGCAGAATACAACTTTGCACTCAGTCCATGCCTGTGGAAGACCTTGTGTAACCAAGCTTGTTGTGCCAAGTTTGGTTGGTCACATAGTAGAACAAATCTCCTTCCTTAAAAGGATGACTCCCCACCATATGAAATTAGATGAATTAAAGGTCAGATCCTGCCCTCCTGAACATCACGTAATACCGATTAGCTATTGGCTATCTGAAATTTTTGCCTAAGTAATTTTGCTTTCCAAAGACCACAAGTCTGAAAGATCAATTGTTCATGAGCCCTAAGTCATGTGGTTTGAAAGACAGAAACTCAAAACAGGGTTGGACATGTGGGTTGAAAAGCAAATAAGAGCCTCACTGGTGGCACAAAGGGTTAAAGTGCATCACCATGAAGCTGTCTGCAGCCAGGGAGCTGACCCACATGGTGCAGCAGATCTCTCCTTTCTCTCCCACTGCTCCCCTCAGCAGTGGATTTCAATTGATCTGTCTGTTCTGCTCCCCACTCTGTCTCTGCTGAATCCTCTCACCCCCAAATCTCTGGTCTGTACCCCAGTTCTTATATGTATAAAAAAAATTCAACAGAAAAAGAAAAGCAAATGAGAAAAACATTCCTCATGAGAAATATACACTATTCCTTCCAACACAAAGCTATGGGTCATGTCAGTGAAACTGTGGATGGTAGAAATCCCTAAAAGCTTACCAGGAGGTTGGTGACCCTTGGAAACTTACAAGGGTTAGAGGAAAAATCGACTCTTTGCCCATGGTTATTATATAAGACAGGCCCATACACAGGGCTCAGGAGCTGTGCCGTGGGCTAGGCAGGGGCAGAGGGTGAGGAAGGGCAGTGGGAAAGAGCGAGTGAGCTGTTCGCACTACAGGAACCAGAGAACTCATCTGAGGGCAATGGCTGCCAGTGGACCACTGGAGGCTGCCAGTGGACCACATCTGGAAACTTTCATGACACCCTTTGTTTTAACGTGCTGCCTTTATTTTCCTTCCGTGTGTATATAAGTAAATACAGATATAGAAGATAAATTTAAACACCTATAATGCCATTACGTAATACAAAGCGTGATTTATCACATTTTAATATTACACCAGAATACAGGATTTTCTATTAGATATGTGAGCACATTTTATATTTATCAGCCCTCCAGAGCTTCGTGCTGTGTGTCCCCAGCCTCTCACAGTCTACTGCATTCATTCCCCCGAACAGTCACTGGGTACTTCCTGTACACCTGGGGCCACTCCAGTTAGACCTTGAGGTTTGGGGGACTAGGGCCCCAGTCATCCCCAAAAAACCCTTGGCATGACATCATCCGCTTGGCAGGCAAGTGAGTGCCTTCTGCTTCTTGGCGCCAGCATGAGCCCAGACGCCTCCTGAGGCCCATGTGAACCCCAGGCCTCTGCTGGCCCATGTGAACCCCAGGCCTCTGCTGGCCCATGTGAACCCCAGGCCTC
>NW_004567137.1:11893000-11934055 GCF_000260355.1 Condylura cristata
GGCCTCTGCTGGCCCATGTGAACCCCAGGCCTCTGCTGGCCCATGTGAACCCCAGGCCTCCTGAGGCCCATGTGAACCCCAGGCCTCTGCTGGCCTGGGCACCTGAGGTAGGGACGGAAGAGCCCAATACAGGTTAGGAGCCGCTCACGGCACCCACTTTGCACCCTCCTTGCTGAGCGCAGACCTATGGATGGCCCCGGAGCACCTGCGCCACGCCAGCGTCTCTCAGAAGGGTGATGTGTACAGCTATGGGATCATCGCGCAGGAGATCATCCTGCGGAGAGAAACCTTCTACACGCGCTGCTGCCGAGACCAGAAAGGTGAGCGCATCCCCCCGTGATCTGCCCACCAGCCTGCCGGGCCACCGAGCTCCACGTCTGTCAGCCGTGCCCACAACTCGGTCCCCACGATGGCAAGTGCAGTGGCTTATCTGTGGGAGCCCTGCACAGGGGGTGGTGTGAAAGGTAGAGGGCTCTGGAAGCAGTGTACGCGGGAGGGGAGGTGGTGCCATCCATTCGGCCCATGCTGGCTGAGCACCTGATGCCAGCTCCTGGGTGGGCTGGCTGGAGCCTGGGTCAGGGCAGTGGATCCCAAGTGACCTGAGCTCAAGGTGACCTGGGAAGGAGCCCCCCTTCAGCTGGTGGCTTGTGGGTGCGTTCACCATCCACCCTACTGAGTGCTGACCTAGACCCACAGCGCTCCTGTTGGGTAAGAGAACCAGTTCCAAGTCGGGCCACTGCCAGCATTTCCTTCACCCTTTCTTTTAATGTGAACCCCCTTGTCCCATCAGAGAAGCTTTTCAGAGTGGAACACGCCAATGAACCAAAACCCTTCCGCCCAGACCTGTTCCTGGAAACGGCAGAGGAAAAAGAGCTGGAGGTGAGTTTGTTCTCTCTGAGTTTCTTTGAGCTGCTGGTATAACATAGCACAAACTTGATGCATTACAGTAGCAGAAATCTATTTGCTTACAGTCCTGAAGACTAGACGTCTGAAAGGAATTGCTGCAGTCACGTTTTCTCCAGAGGTTGAAGGGAGAATTCAAGCCTTGCTTTTTCCAGGAGTTTCCGGCAGCTATTGACATCCCTTGGCTATGGCACAGCAGTCCACTCTCGGCCTCTGTGACCACGCTCCCTTCTGTTTGGTCTCATCTCCCTCTGCACTCTCCTCTAGAGGGATAAGTGTGATTGTATTCCGGCCCACCAAGATAATCATCTCCCCACTTCAAGATGCCTGACTTAATCACTACAAAGCCCCCTTTCCAGGTCCCTAAAACGTGTCTTCCTTCCGGGGCTCCTTCTCAGCCCAGTGCATTCCGCAGGTCTCCTCCACTCTTTCAGCTCAGGAAGCTGGCTCCACAGAAATGTCCCCTTGCTGGAGGAGCTCGATGTCCATATGAAACACTCATTAAGTTTATTAAAAAATAAGTACATCCACATCTAGAGGCCATAGAGATGGAAACTTTCACTGTTTTTATCCATCTTTTCATGGAAATGGAATGCTCTCCTTTTATTTTTTAAAATTTTTTTATATAATATTTTTACATAATTTTGTGCATTTTCCTATCTCAGTTGCAATCCCCTTGGGCTTCCCATCACCAAATCACCCATGTGCCATCACCATCATCCAGTACATTTCCCTCCCTCTCCTTGCATTTTGTGTGTGTGTATTTTTTAACAGTTTATTTTTACATCATTTTGTACATTTTTTTTAAATCTCAATTGTAATCCCTGCAGGTTTCCCATCACCAAGTCACCCATGTGCCATCACCATAGTCCTGTGCACTTCCCTCCCCACCCTCCTGTTTTTGATCCCATTCTCCACTCCACCCCCACAGAATGTCTCTGGTATATGGCTGTTCATTATTCTTATTATTTTCTCGCCTGGTCCATTATACTCCTGCTATGAGTGAAACCATCTGGTGTTTTTCTTTTTCCTTTTGGCTTATCTCACTAAGCTCTCCTTGCATTTTTAATATTCCCTCACAAAGCCTTTTAAAGCCAGTATAGAAAAAAATATTTTCTTTCTTTAGAATTTTTTTTTGACTTTGAAGAATTCCAGAAGATAAAGTAAAATGTTTTCCAAATATTTTTGCTCTTATTCGCTGTGGGATAAAGATGAAGACAGCGTCCTTCAGTTTATGAGCAGCCGCTGCCAGGTGTGGCTCATGACCAGACTGGGGTATGAATGGACATTGTGCCTCTCCTCTCCTCTCCTCCGCTCCATTTCAGCAGTTAGCTCTGAGCTGAAATGCAGCTGCTCCTCTGGTCTCCTCATTCCTTCCTTCCCTCCTGCCTTTCTGGCTCCTGGGGTTCCTCCACATGCTCAGAATATCCCTTCTCAAATGCCCCTTCTAGTCAGAATATGTCCACACGTAGTGTAAGAACCTCTTCAACAAAGCACTGTCCTCAATTCACTCCTGACCTTGGATAGCACTGGAATTGGAAGGAGTCTGATCCCCTGGTGGCTATTTCCAGTAGACCAGAAACCTGGAACTAGAGGACTTGGCGGGCCTGCAGGGCCAGTCCTGGGCTGTGCAGACCAGCGCTCTGGGTGGTTCTGTCCTTTTTTCTCTCTGGCACCAGCAGATCCTTTACCAAGGCAGGAGCACCCTCTAGCGGTGAGATAGGCAACCGACAGTGGCATCGCTGTCCCAGAGTTTCCTGGAACAACCCATTCAGGCAAGGCATCTGGTCATCGGTGAGGGTAATCAGCAAACCTTAAACAAATGGTTCTTCCGTGCTTTCTGATCAAGTAAAAGGAGTAGCAAGTGAGATGATGCTGGATGGACTTCTTATATCCATGTCCTGTCCTCCACACCCCCTCCCTCCCTTCTCTTATCTCAGCCAACTGGGCATTACAGTCACCTGGAGAACTTTGACTATGCAACTTGAGGACAAACTCATGCTAGAGAAGTCATTCATTGTTTATCTGAAATTGAAGTTTAACTGCATATACTATACTTCTCTTTGCAAAATCTGAAACCCTTACTGAGGTCCCTGTACAACCTAGTTAAAGCAGAATCTCCTGGGTGGTGCCTGGGCTTTAAAAAGTTGGTAATGGCTCCATGGGCTATCCCATGGTCAGCCAAAGTGGAAAACCACCGTCCACAGCTCTTGGCATAACTGCCTCATACGCCCAGCCCCAGACAAGTTCTTGCTGTCTCCAACATAAATACTATAAAAGACATATACGGCATTTTGTCTTCACCATAGATCCAGCCTTTTCCAAGTCTGTACCATCTCTTCGATCAGTGCAGGGCACATGATGTGGTCTGGACACGGCAGTGCAGGCCCTGGTTGGTTCCCACTGGAGGGGCTGGGCAGCAGGTCCTCATTGTCACAGCGAGATCCCCCCTGCCTTGGTTACTGCCACCGTGGAAGAGACTAAGAGGATCGCAGCCGCTGAGCTAACCCGCCCCTCTGTTCCCCAGGTGTATCTCCTTGTAAAGAACTGCTGGGAGGAAGATCCAGAAAAGAGACCAGATTTCAAGAAAATTGAGAATACTCTGGCCAAGATATCTGGGTATTGTTGTGATTCTTACTTTTCATGATGATTGACTTTTGGTGGCATCTGAGCAATGGGAATGACAGTGTTTGCTGTTTGCCAGACCTGTCTCAAGGGAATAAAGATGTTACAGAGACTAATAGACTATTTTTCAGAGAAATAATCACCTGAAAGTTAAAACATTCAAGGGCAAAATTTGCTTAAAACTTAAATTCTGATCATACGTGTTAGAAATTGATACTTCTGCAGCTCATAAGGCTTTACCTGGAGTAAGTTCGGTCACCCAGATGAGGGAAACCAGGCAGTACGTTCTGTGGGTTTCTGGCTTTGGCAGCATCAGACTGGAATGAACAAGATGCCCCCCTGCATCTCTTCCTGCTCTGTCTGTGCTTCTCATTCAGTCAACTGTCCAGATACCCGAGGGGCTGAAGCCCAGGGCTGCAGATGAGCGAGGGGGCTGTTGCTGAGTGGCGATCTTCACCATCATGTGTAGGAAAGGAGCAGGAAACAATAAGCGATGTCATTCCTGCCTGGCTTATTCTTTCACGGACCTGCTGGTCAGAGCAGGTGAGATCGAATGCGTGCAGTTGAAATGTAAACACATGAGGATAAACTGGCTCGATGCTTGGCCTTCAACAGGGTGATCCTCAAACTTGCTGCACATGGAGGTCACTTGGGATTTTAAATACACTGCCCAAGTCCTGCCCAGGAGAGTCAGTTCCATTGATCTCTGAGCAGGTGACCTCAGGAGCTGCCACGGCCCTGCAGGTGACTGTACAGCCAAGGTTGAGAAAACCACTCCAGGACACTCGAGCATCCACCTGCTCCCTCAGCTGTTCTACTAGGCTTTCCCATCGTGTTTTCCATAAGGATCTCCCAGGAAACGTACTAAAGAATTATTTTTCTTAACCCCAAACCTAGCTGCTTCCTTTACATGGGTTCACAGAAGGACTCAGTAATGTGTGAATTTTGAACCATCATCCTTCTCACCCAGGGGGTTGCTATGGAGGCATGCCTGTCTCGCAGCTCTCCTTACAGTGTGGCCTATGGGCTATGAGTGTCCATGGGCAGGCCTCCTGCCTCCCAGCCACCTCGCAGCCACACTGTGCTTCCTGCCGATTGCAAAGAGGCCTCTGCTCAGAGGCCCCTGGGCCTAACAAAGTCATCCAGCTGCAGGCTTTCTGCTCCAGGACCTGGCTCTGTTCTCTACGCTAAGCGGAGTCTCGGCTCTGCTTGCTTGGCTTTTCTCTTACACTGGTCACTGCTAGAGCCTTTGTATTTTAAGGTTTTCCCTGTACTGCCAATGATTATTACAATTTCAGAAAATGTTAATATGCAAGCAAGAGGAAACATCTTGTATGTCCTATAAATGGCCACCAGTTTTCAAAAAAAAAAAAATGGAGATGATAATTTTTGCTGTTTTGTAAACTGAGTTTTTCACTTCACCGTGGGGGGTCCTGTTGTGTATTTGACTCTTTTCTTGTGTACTGAATGATATGTGACTTCATCCTGCCACCGTATTTTAACCCCGTTGTGGTTACACACTTAGGTGATTTGCACATTTCAAATGTCTACCATTATATAGGGTGTTGGACTTTCTTCGTAGTTAGCTTTCACTGCATTCGTGATGGTTTTTCCTGGACAATTCTTATGAGAGCTCATGGGCTGACCAACATGGGCCACCTCAGCACTTAGGACATTTTCCTGTTGACCCTTTAGGGAGATCACGCTGTGTATTTCTTTTCCTTCTTACTACGTTGAGTATGGCCTTTCTGACATTTGCTCTTCTTCTAATTTCTATTTCTTTGATCCCCCCACCCCAATGTTAAATTAGTTGTTATATTTATTGGCCACTTTGGTTTAACAACCTGTCCATCCTTGGACGTTCACATTTTCTTAGCAGTGTAAACAAGCTCATGATCTGTCACTACCCACAGCCTTTTTCATGACCAGAAGAATGAAAGTTACATGGACACCTTGATCCGACGCCTACAGCTGTATTCCCGAAACCTGGAGCATCTGGTGGAGGAAAGGACGCAGCTGTACAAGGCAGAGAGGGACAGAGCCGACAGGCTGAACTTCATGCTGCTCCCAAGGTACGTGCCACTGGCATCACTGCCCGCAGCTGCCCACAGCTGTGCCTCCTACCTTAGCGGCAAAGCTCGCTTTTCCAGCATTTGTTTTTCTTTCAGTGATTTGAGACAGTTTCTTTTGCACATTCATGAACACATTATTGAGTTTAAAAATACACATATTTTGCTAAGCCTTGTTCTGTATTACCGTGACAGAGAGAAAGGAAAGAAGGTTGAGTCACCAGCCACTGGTTAGTTTTGTGAGTATCGGTCCTCTAGCGCTCAGTAGTAATAATTAAGTTTAGCTAATAATACCTGAGTGGTCATGCCAAAGGACTGTTAACCTAATTAGATATTAAATGTGGAAAGCAAAGAAACAGGCTTGGCCAAGGTGTCCGTATCAGTTCCAACAGGAAGTGATGTTCTCTCATTAGAGCATAATAAACTGTCCTATTCCATGAAGGACAAGCCTGACATTCTTGAATTAGAGGAAATAGTGGGAATTGAGGTCATGTTGCACCGTCTCCTACTGATGTACGATCTCAGGCAAGTCATCTCAAAGCTATTGGGTCACAACTTCAGGACTTCTGCCAAGAGATTCTAAAATGGTCCAGATACAGAGGGCCGGGAGAGCCCCAAGAACAAGGCAGCCCATTCCAGATAGGTGGCGGCTCTGGCTCGGAGTGTGTCTGGGACAGCTGCGAGTTAAGATCCCCTGCACCTGCCCACCAGAATTTCTACAGAAGCCTCCATTGGGTTCAGGCACACTGTCCAGATGGCCTCAGCAGCATGTTGGTCTCTCAAAGCCATGCGCTTGCAGCAGCAGTAGTAGGGACACAGCAGACCCTCCTACTTCACCAAGCACAGGTGAGTGCGCCAAGGAGCTCAGGTGTCTGGGTCCAGCCTGAGGGTCATCTGGTAGTCATCTCCTCTCTGCCACCTCCTCCAGCAGTGCTAGCCCTGTTGCTCATCTACTTCACAAGCTGGCCCTGGGGATTACCCTGAGTGTTCTTTGTTGTATGCCCCTGGTTAACTCACTGGAGTTATGACTTGTAGCTAGTCCTTACATTATCATTTTGTCACTTCCATGCATCTATAATTCTCCACTAGTGAAGGAATGGTTCTGAGACTGTATGAGCTGTTTTCTAAACCAGAAAAGTGTCTCTGTCAATTGAAGTGATAGGGTTTACATGCATGCCCTGGTCAGTCATGCAACCTAGAATGCAGAATGCCCATGTCATCGGGGCCTGGGTATGGAACCCTGGGAATAGGCTGGCCCCCTGAATATGCACTTTCGAAGTGGTGATTTCTGTAGGGACCCATACCTTTAGCTATATGATGCATAATTCATTGCCTGGTCTGTCATGCTGAGATGTGACAAAAACATCCTGATTATTTGGCTGCCTTCCACGGTGCTATCATCAGTGGTTTCAACCAATGAATTAGCCACTCAGATGATTTGCAACAGCTGGCTCAGGGCCTCTGCATTTTTTAACTTTGGAGCAATGTGCCATTTTAACCGCTAGATGGCAGATGTTTTACTGGCTGGCCAATGGATCTTAAAATGCAGATAGATCTTCCGTAGCTGCACTACACCAGGACTCCACTGCAACGCACTTGGATAACTTACAGAAACATTCACCTCACTGCAGCTGAGTAGTATTCCATTGTGTGTATATACCACATCTCTCACTCCAATCATGTGTTGGACATTTCCATAGCTTGGCTATTATAAATAGGCTGCGTGAACATAGGAATGTATATATCTTTTTAAAATGGTGGTTTAATTCTTTGGATGGATACCTAGCAGTACAGTTGCTGAATCATAGGGTGAGTTATCTTTAATATCTTGAGATGCCTCCATAGTATTTTCCATAGGCACTGGACCACTCTGCATTCCCACCAACACTGGTCTTTTTGATATGGGCTATTCACACAAGTGTGAGGTAATCTCATTGTGGTTTTGATTTACATTTCCCTGATAAGCAATGAGCATTTTCTCATGTGCGTGTTGGCCATCTCTCTGTTTTCTTTAAATTAGTGTCTATTTAGGTCTTTTGCCCATTTTGTGAATGGGTTACTAGCTTCTTGTAAGTTGTGTGTCTTGGACATCAGCCCACTTTTGGATGGACAAATACATTCTCCAAAGGAACATTTTTCCAAGGCCCCACGTTTTGTGTCTATACCTCTTGAAAAGCTACCCTCTCCCACGTTTCTTAGGGTCTTGAACTGAACCTTGAGAGTCACATGGCTCCTGGCTGTTATGGGGGGTGAGCCTGGCATTCCTCCCTAGCCGCCATATCCTCCCTGCTCCTGAATATGCCAGGCCTAGGTCATAGGGCAGTGTGATGCAAAGCAAGACTGAGCTCTGGGACTGGCTCAGCCTCAGTGGCTGTGGGACCACGTGGAGGTCACACTTTTTTGTTGAATGTCACTTTTCTCATCAGTGAATATCTATAAAATGATCTGTTCTCCATGACCCCTCTTCTGGTTCCAGGGTCCAAACTCCCCGCTTCCAGGTTCTGCTTCCACAGCCTTGTACATCCCACAGTGACCCCAAGGGCAGACAGGGAGCACACTGCCTCATGTCACCCCTCACCCCATTTTCTCAATGAGTGTGACCTGGCTCATGAAGGCAGTGTGGAGCTCTTTCTCAGGTTCTGACACGCTGCTCCTTAGCTCTGCCACAGAGATACTGTCTTCTCAGACTTCTGAGTTGTAGCATCATTTTAATTTGTTTACATGGTGACTGACTGTGGCTTTTATTTTTTTAAAGATTTATGCGTACAGAACAGGCCAGCAGTGCAGGGGCAGTGAGAGGCTTCACCAGCAGGCAGATCGACAAAATACACTGCTGAAGGGAGCAGCAGGCAAAACAGGAGAGGTCTGCTGCACCATGTGGGTCACCTCCTGGACTGGAATCCAACCCACGCTAAAGTGGCATTGGCTAGCTTCACAGTGCTGTGCTTTAACCCGTTGCACCACCAGGGTGGGCCCTGATTGTGCCTTTTAAAGGACTCAAATATGGTTCAAAGCATATCAAATACATTCTGGTTCAGAATAGATCAAAGTTCACTTTCAAATGCATTATTCTTCCATAGTGATATTAAACACTGCCATGTTAAATACGCCAGGGAAGTAAAACGTGGCGACTCTAATGAGGAAGTCAGATCTGATTGCTCTAGTGGTTCAAGCCTTTACATTAATGACAGCCTCCTTCCTGGCTTTTGGGTGCAGAGGTAGGTCTGGAAGAAGCTGGCCATCTACAAAGGCAGAAAGTGGCCAAGGGTGTACGTGTTAGGCTTACGGCGATATTATGTGTACTCGCGCCTTATGCTCAATACTAAATATGCTAAATTCATCTGAGTTCAAGCACACAAACTATATGGTCTAGGTTTGTAATAGAGCCAGGTGTGTGACATATACAACTGTCTATGCTCCTAGTCACCCACATCCCTGGAAATTCCAATGTTTAGAGTCCTTGGACAATTACTACTGGCTCAATGACTGAGGTAAAAGGAGAAAGTTACTGAAGGTGAAGGCCTTTTCTGCCTTTTTTTCATCCAGACTAGTGGTAAAGTCTCTGAAGGAGAAAGGCACCGTGGAGCCTGAGCTGTATGAGGAGGTCACCATCTACTTCAGCGACATTGTGGGTTTCACTACCATCTGCAAGTACAGCACCCCCATGGAAGTGGTGGACATGCTCAATGACATCTATAAGAGTTTTGACCATATTCTCGATCACCATGATGTGTACAAGGTAAACAAGTCACCTGGCGGGTGGGGGCCAGTGTGGGGCCCGGGCAGCAGCTGGAACTGGTGTTCTGGTATTAGTCAGGTCTTGTCAGCTCTCATTCAAAATGTGATGATTTGGTGATTGACTCTCAGCCAAGCATGAAGAGGACCAAGGGTCAGAGGACAGAATAACCACATGACTTTACCAAGCAGTGTAAGCAACAAAGTAAGCAGGATTAGATTTGGGGTACTGTGTTGAGAGAAAGTGGCTCCCAAATCACCCAATGTGGCAATGTCTAATTGCAAATGAAGCACAAAAGACACCAAAAATCTGATAAGTGAAGTAAGGAATCAGTTCATCTGGTACCTTGTTATTGAAATAGCTGGTATCATTCAAAGAAGGCTAAAAAAACAAGGGCTTTTAAATATTTATTTATGCATACAACAACTGGGGAGTAGGCAGGGAGAGGGGTGGGAAGGGCGGGGTGAGAGGGTTCACCAGAGAGAGTGGGGAGCAGAACAGGCAGACTGACTGAAATCCACTACTGAGGGGAGTAGCAGGCGAAACAGGAGAGGTCTGCTGTGCCAGGTGTGTTGGGAATCAAACTTAAGCTGCAGTGGCTGCTGATAGCTTCTTAATGCCGAGACTTAACCCTTTGTGCCACCATGGCAGGGGGAACCAGAGTTGAGGGCATTAATTCAGAAGAGTAAAGAACTGAATTCACCCATTTTCTTGTTCGAAAAGCAGCTAATCATGTAAAACAAGTAAATTTGGCCTTAGAGTTCTTCAGTTAAATTCTAATTTGCTCCTACCTTTGTGATCTACATCAAACCTCAGTTTACCTATCTGTAAAATGGGATAATAAGCCTAATTCATGGGGTTATTGTGAAGATCAATGAGGCAAACAATATGTCTAAAAACCACCCCATATCCTTCAGTAAAGCTTAGAGACCACTCATACAACAGTTTGTCATAATGGTCATTAATCCCAGAGAGGATTTCTCTAAAGCATTTGTCAAAAGGCCATTTCTAAAAAATATTTATACAATACCACTAAGATAAGCCCCTTTATTATATGAGAAGTCTTTAGAATCGCCATACAAAAAATATTTTTTGCAATATGTGAAAAATGATTTAAGTGCTAAAGATGGCTTTCAACATTTATAGAATTGTCGCATCTGGATGAGTAATGGGAAATGCTTTCTTATGAGTAAAACCCCTTTTAGCTATTTTATCATCCCTTTAGCTGGCGTATAAAAACCCTGAAACTAGAACTGCATAGAACTGGTCCCAAAAGCTGTGCTTATACAGAGTTCTCGAAAACTTTCATGTTTGCTGTGATCCACTGCTTGTTTCATTGCTTTGCCTTTTGAGGACAGACTGACTGATGACAAACATTTTCCACAGGTAGAAACCATTGGTGATGCCTACATGGTGGCTAGTGGTTTGCCCAAGAGAAATGGCAACCGGCATGCAGTAGACATCGCCAAGATGGCCCTGGATATCCTCAGCTTCATGGGGACCTTTGAGCTGGAACATCTCCCTGGCCTCCCAATATGGATTCGCATTGGAGTTCATTCTGGTAGGGGCTGGGCTCTTATGCAAAGGGAACCACATGGGACTGTGTGCCCATAAGCCAGAAAGGGTAAAGGGGCTTCAGATGTAATCCATTTTCATTTGAGGGTTGGCCCTCTTGGTCAAATATGAGGCCCCAATATGTATGTCCTAGTAAATTTAGACCCAGCTCCTAGCAACTAAGAAATCACACCTTTGACTGCACTAGCTCCTGTCATAACTGACCACCTAGTAAATTTGAAACTCCAGGCTTCCTTCTGCAGCCACTATTTACACCCTTGTTTGTTCCCTCCCCGTTCTCTCTCCCTGACACCCCCACCATCATGGGCTTTTGCCTATTAAAATAGTATCTTAAGTGGGTGGGTTAGATTTTCCACAGGAGAAAAAAAGTAACTGGTTAGATTTAGTGGTCCATGGTCACTTCAGAAACCATGAAAGTTGAACATAGAGATTTAAAAAGATGAGTTACAGATGCTATTGGAAAAAGTTAGTTGGAGAGGAATTTAGAAGATCTTTATAGGGACATAAATTATCTTTATAGCTTTTATAAGTAATACAGCCGCTTTTTGAATGATCCCAGGAATCTGTTTCCTGAAAATTCACTGTGTCTAAGGCCAACTCACTCCATTATTGAAGAGTCTTTCCTTGCATTAATCAATCGTTTCCCCGCCACTGTTCCTTTTTCTCTCCTCCAAGTCACACAGGCAATCCAGGGTACAGAAAATCTGAGAGGTCATTCCAGGCTTCTTGGCAGGGAGCAGACAGCTGCCTTTGCAAAGGTCACCCTGTGTCCTCAGTGCCCAGGACATGACAGTAAAGACTGAGTGATAAATCTGTGAGATTCTCGGAGACAGTAAACTGAAGTTTCAAATGCTGCCACCTGTGACTGCCAGGAACACAGCTGTGGCCTCTCCCAGCAGGATGGCATCCATGTTTCCATGTACACATGGGGGAAATCTCTGGGCCGCTCCCTGGCCAGCAACAGCATGCTGTCTTTTTTCCTGACTCTGCCAGTTGCCAGAGCTGGAGGAACAGACAGCAACAGCACAGTGGAGTCATGCCAGGGAGAGGGGAGCTGGGCACTGGCCCACACTTTGCCCCCGTGACCTGCCCAGTGACAGAGCTGCCCACCGGGCCCAGGTGCTGGGCGGGAGGGGCGCAGCTACTGGGTTACATACCTGAAGGTAGGAAGCTCTGAGAGGCTGGAGTTACCAGTAAAAGACAGGGTATCTGCAGGGATTTTCTTCCACCAGGCCCTGCCCCCCTTTCTCACTCCACTGGGGAGGAGCCACCTGTAATGAGGCTCACCAGGCTCTGTCCCCATCAGATCTGGTTAAGAAATGGCTCTACCGCTCCTTCCACTTTTGGGTTATTATTACTTTTAGTTATTGTTCATGTTTGATTATTTTGCATCAATCCTAAAGGGTTTTGGACATAGAAGAACTATAGAATAAAAAATGTGCAATCCAGTATTTTTATTGCCCCCCCCCAAGTTCAAAAATAAAATATACTGTAGGACAAATCTAAAAACAAACTTCTGTAGATCAAAATTCAGTTAAGTCAGCCTGGGAATCAATAGTTAGTCACCTCTGTCCAAAACCTGAATTTGCACTTTCCCAGTTAATCTTTAATGGCTGAGATCTTTAACCCCTTGCTGCCATCATCCCTCTGCTCCAGCTGCACAGGGCCTGCTCGAGGGGGACTGTGCCAGGCCTTGTCTTCTGGGTCTTGCATCATGGTGCCCCACTTCCAGAGGAGGTACTCTGACTGAAACGAAAGGAAATAAAGCAAAGGTGTTCCATGACGCCCGTGTGTGCAGCCAGCAGTCAGCTCCCAGCTAGCACCCCCGAGCAGCAGTGGGCAAGTCTTCAGCCTTCTGGGAGCCTTCTACCTTGGCCGCGAGTCTCTGGCTGCCTTCTTATGCAGATACAGTTTTGGTGCCAGAGCAAACTTACTTCCTTACAGCAGGCGTCCATAATGCTCCTCCACGGCAGGCAGGCGCGTTTGTAGCCAACCTCACAGCTTACATGACCCCCCCTCGGTGGCTCGTGTGTAGCCACTTGGCCCTGAGAGGACTCCCCCTGCCCTCCTCTGCAATTTCTGTTACCTCCCTGCCTGCTTTCTGTCCACGTCAGGTCCCTGTGCTGCTGGAGTCGTGGGGATCAAGATGCCGCGTTACTGCCTGTTTGGAGACACAGTCAACACAGCCTCGAGGATGGAATCCACTGGCCTCCGTAAGAAGGAAGATTGTTTTTCTTAGAGGATAAAGATTCCGTCCAGCAGAGGGGACCTGTGGGTAAAATGCACAACTAGGGGGCACTCAGTGCCAGGGACATGAAGACTGACGTTACCCTCCACGCTGACTGTGAGCCTGTGTGAACCAACCCTGTGACCTTTGCTTTCTTTATTGCTATTCATGGATAATCATTCTTCCCTTTTTCTATTAATTTTGGTTCAGCTGCAAAGCATCCTGGTGTGTTCCACCTTCTTGAATAGTCAAGAAATTTAGCAAAGAGACATGTAAGTTAAAACGTAGTGGGCTACATCTGGCACTTTCTAGAGTCCTGAGTGAAGGGGCTCCCCCCCCCCCCCCGATAGTAACCCCTGACACTTTCCAACCCCAACCCCTTTTATTTGAGCTTCCTGGGAATTCGTTTCAGTAATGAACAACAGAAGTATTTACCTGTATTGCCAAAGCCTCTATTGCTCTGTCCTGGCTCGAAAGAGCTCCCATGCTATAGGTACTGGGTGCCTGATAAACAATGGTGGTGATAGTGACTGAAATGCATGAGAGAGAGAGAGCTCGATTGAGAACGCCAAGCCTAGGGAGAGGTGGCTGGGCCCACAAAAGTGGTCAAAGGCTATTTTGGCAATGTTCTTATCACCTGATAGTATTGACTAGAAAATCATGGTGTAAGGTTGGGGCCACACGTGCTTGGTTTACAAATGTAACCGCTAAGCACTACCTACTGGGGTGCCAGTAGTCATGAAGTATTTTGTTTGTTTGTTTGTTTTTCAAGGTTGCCTTTTCTGGCAACCTAATATATAAGTTGTGGGGGAGTTAGTTCATCTCTTGGCCTCAGAAAGCTGAAGATACAAGTTAAGGATCAACCTTGCTTGAAGAGTGTCTAAAAAGATCTGGGTGATGCATGTTAAGCATTTAGCAAGCCTCTGATAAGTGTAGGTTTGCGACATGGGGTTGCTATGATCCGGGGCATCCCTGTTGAGAAAGGGGGTCGTCAGGAGAGCACCCTCCTAGAAGACTAAGGTTTGAGAAAAGCAAGGCCTTATGAACTTGCAGCTTCACCTTGCTCCAAGATTTAGCTACTTCCTGAATTATTTTTTTTAGGCATTAAAAAACTGGGGTATAGGCCAGAGGTGCAGCTGGTAAGAGGATTCACTAGAGACAGAGTGGGGAGCAGAACAAGCACTGGACTGAAATACACTGCTGAGGAGCAGTGGGCAGGAGAGGTCTGCCATGCCATGTAGGTAACCTCCCTGGCCGGGAATCTAACTCATGCTGCAGTGGCTGTGGACAGCCCCACAGTGCTGTGCTCTAACCCATGGTGCCACCAGGGAAGGACCAACTTATTGGAATTTTGACGCAGGGATCCAAAACCAAGTTCCAACTCTCAAGCTCAGTGCCATACTTAACCCAAAGCCATGCTGAGATGGAATGGGAATCAATGGAGCAGAATCTGGTAGCCCCTTCACTCAGGACCCTGAAAGCCATGGCTAGATGTTCTCTTCTCCTGGGAAAGAAATGAATGTGAAGTGTCTTTTCACTAAAAAAGCAAAGCTGTTGACAGCACCTAAAATAAAAGTCCAAATCAGGAACTCCTGGGGTGAAACCCTGAGCCGGACCCCTACAAAGAGGCCAGGGAGCAGCCAGAGAAGGCCAGTCCAGATTTCAGGTGGCAGTTTTAGTAAAGAGGGAGCTGACTTATGGGGCTTGACATGAGTGAGCACAGGTAGATCTAACCCAGACCCTGAAAGTTGATCCAGAGGCCGTACCTGGGTCAGGCATGACACCATCTGTGGTTTCAGCAACAGCCAACTCTCAGGGCTGTTGAGTCCATAAAATGATGGGAACCATGGGTAGAAGCCACTTCTGTGGAGAGGGGTTTCCGATGCCCTGGGTCCAGCTCCTAGGTCACCCAGTGTTCAAGTCCTATCCACGGTCGCCTCCAGCACAAATGTGGCCATTTAAGGGATATGAAAATGGAGATCTTCACTTACTCTGTTTTTCATTTCCAGCCTTGAGGATCCATGTGAGCGGCTCCACCATAGCCATCCTGAGAAGAACTGAGTGCCAGTTCCTGTATGAAGTGAGAGGAGAAACTTACTTAAAGGTAAGGCATCCCACAGAAGGCACTGACCTGTACACCTGGGCCCGCTGCCTGGAGGTGGCATCAGCGACAGTGATGGCAGGAGCACTCCTGTCCTTCTGCTATGCTCACCCACCATGGTGTGAGCCACCCCCAAGGAATGGGAGTCCAGAGATTTGATTGGCACCAAAGAGCCCCAAAGATTTTTGAACTATGACCAATATGGTATAAAATGCTGCCACGCTTTCTTCCACACGTGTCCAAGTTTTGTCCCCAGCTCCTCTTCCAAGCCTGACAGCTACAGGCTGGACCAGGATGTATGTAACTTGCGTCAAAGCCCCATCTCCTCACTCACTTTTCTGCTTGGACTGCAGATGCCACCTCTCTGCGGTGCCCTTCTGTCCTGCAGCCTAGGCCAGAGGACTGCAGTGCGGCCTCAGACCTCTGGCTTGGCGCCATCTGCTGCCTCTCCAGATGCAGAGCTAGATGTTGGGCCTCTGCCTGGGGCCTGCTAAGTCAGATTCTGGTAGATCAGGAACACAAACATAGTAATTATATACATTATGACATATACATTTCAGATGTACGTGATTATAAATCAACATCTATATATAGGCTAAATTTACTCTAGAAGCTCAACTCTCTTCTTCATACAATCGTCCCCTTATACCTGGATTTACCCACTCACTCTTCCCTGTTGGTAACTCCTAATTGGCCTTGCAGTTTATATTTGCTTTTGATCTAGTTAGTTTAGTCACTTTTTTTGTTTATGGGCCACCAATAAGCGAAGTCATATTTATCTTTCTGTATCAGACTGACTTCACTAAGAATAGTGAAGACCCTCAAAATCCATCCATGTTGCTGCAAAATAGTGGGATTTCTTCCTTTTTTATAGCTGAACAGTATTCCACTGTGTAACATTTTTGTTTGAGCAAGGGCTCTTTAACAATCTGAGCAACAGATGAGCACTACATGTTCGTGAGTCACTCCTCCAGACTGTCACCTATCTCTGGCAGTCCTCTAGAGCCACCAGAGTCCTCTTCAGTCCCAGGCCACCTCTTAAAGTTCATTACAATCTTCATAACTGACCTGAGCCAGCTATTGACTGTCTCCGGCAGCTGAGTGCAGCACTGCCTTGCCGTGTGGGAGATATCCCACACGGGAAGTGTCCTATGTACTTCTTGAATTCGCCATAAATTTTCAGCACATAGAAATGTCCCCACACACATCCAACTGACTGGGAATCGAACTCGTGCTGCAGTGGCTGTGAGAGCTTCATACCGCTGCGCTTTAACCAGTTGTTCCACCAAGGAGGGCCCACACCGCCGGTTTTAAAAATGAGTGGTGTTTAAATGTAGCCCCACTCAGCCTGCTTTTCAAATATTTCAGCAAAAACTAGATTTCCAGTTAAGTTTCCATTATTTTATGACCTCCAGATGGGCTCCCCAAGGGTAATGAGCATTTGTCATGGTACACACATATTTATAACTTACCTTAAGCTTAAGGTGGGGAAACCATGGCCTAAATTTATGGCAAAATCTGCAACAAAAGGTAGAGAAGAAAGTGGGGACCGTGAAAACAGTTAGGTAGTTTTCTTTTAATGTAGAGATCTTAGGACGTTGCTCTAGTGTTTTGAATAGTCTTGGGGGCGGGGCGGGGTGGGGGGAGGAGAAGACAACTACCTTGAAAAACCATGTCTGTGGTTTAAAGGTTTTGGAAATAAAGACCTGCTGGACTCCTGCAGACCCTGGCAGGAATGGGTGCTGAAATGTAGGCAGTGAGGAGGAACGTGGGGGTGAAATGTCCCCCGCAAGCAGGTTTGTTGGACCGGCAGCCGCTGTGATCTCACCTTTCTTGTCCCACAGGGAAGAGGAACAGAGACCACCTACTGGCTGACCGGGATGAAGGACCAGGTGTACAGCCTGCCGGCCCCTCCCACTGTGTAAGCGTGGCCTCTGGGGGGCGGGGTGGGAGGGGGTGAGGGGGCTGGGCTTTGTAGGATGTGCTGCAGCAGGGGCTGTGCCAGGGAGTGATAATATTAAAGACAAGGTGGGAGACCCCACACTCAAGGCTTGGAAACACCCCACCTCTGGCTGCTAGGCCCAGGCTGGCTCAGGTGGATCAGACAGGTGGGCGCTAAGACCAGAGCGTGCTGGAGGGGCCTCGAAATTTCTGCCTACACCCTCTGCTGTGCCACCTCATGAAAACATGAGGTGCAAAATCCCAGGGCTGTAGTTCTAGTCTCTGCTTGGAGTTTATAGTCCCTGTGCAGTAAGGAAGATGATTCAGAATCCCAGAGTGGCTCAGGGGGCCATCTGGTTGGAGATCAGTTCCTGCGCCCAGGCCTGTGGCTGTGGCAGAGAGCCCCTCTCAGGGACTCCTGGCTGTGCGACCCAGACAGCGGGCAGCCATGCCCAAACCACCCACACTTCCCAGGCATGGGCACCTGGCCCCCTCCTAGACATGCCTCGGGTCTACCCCAGGCCCTTGAACCCTCCCTCCAGCCTGAGCCTTCTCCCCTGCAAGACCCAGCCTCTGAACTCCTTGTGGGAGCAGCCAGTTTGCAAGGTCTTGGGGGCGGGGGTGGGACAGGGGTAGAGGGAGACCCCATACTGCCCACAGCATATGAAATTGAAACAGACTCTCCCACTCGAAATAGATGCTGCTGCTTCTGCAGCTGCCCAGAGCCGGACACAGTTCCTTGCACAGTACCTTGGCACCGTAACTGATTATTTCGGAGCTAAGGACAGTTCGGAATAAGTGGTTGAGATTTTCCCTTCACACTCTCTTTCCAGGGAGAATCAGCAGCGCCTGCAAGCGGAATTTTCAGACATGCTTGCCACTTCTTTACAGAAAAGGCAGGCGGCAGGAATAAGAAACCGAAAACCAACCCGGGTAGCCAGCTACAAGAAAGGCACTCTGGAGTACTTGCAGCTGAACACGACGGACAAGGAGAGCACCCATTTTTAGACCTACATGAAGTCTGACAACTCAGACAAACTTAGTGCAGCTGCACTTGGGCCTGAAGCCCCAGACACCCCGAGATGCAGTGGGACTGAGGCGGCCCTGGGGCTTCTGCTCAGCCTGCGCCTGGCAGGAGCAGGCGGTGCTGGGGATCAGAGGCGCGCTCCCTGCAGACATTACCTTTTTCTCTGGCACCTCTCAGCTCAACAGCTGTTCTAGCAGCTTCACCCTTGACACCCTGGGAAAGAGGAGGAAGTTGAGGAGATTTAGTTTTCATTTCATTTATTTTTGCTTGGTTTTGTTTACTGGTTCTTTTTCCATCCAGATGCATGATAGGTTTTTTTTTTTAATTTCACAATTATATTTTAAATATCTTATTAAATTATAATAAACTCCTAATTTTTGTAGAAAACAGGGTATATATTAGGCAAGAATAAAAGCAGAAAGCTCATGGTGTGTCTGTTTCCACCCATTTCCCTGGAATGTGCATCATCTTCTATTGGCTAACAAAGCGACCGTTCCTGAAAAATAGGCAAAAAGCTAGATTGCCACTGGACTAGAGCCCCAGGGAGGGCATTCTGTCTGGCCTTCTGCCCTGGACGGCGTGGAATACAGTCCTGGCCTATAACAGCACTGACCTCTGCAGGTAACCCCTTACCTCACCCAGCCGGCTGCTCCAGCCTCTTCTCGCGGCACCCAGTGTGTAAGCCAACTAGTGTCGCGTAGACCAGCACTAGCCCTCAAACAGCTGTCAAACTGCAGTGCTCACCCCTTGGAAAAGCTGAAACCCAAAGTGGTAGTTACCTCCTGCAGGCGAGGTGGATCACTTAAGGTGCAGCACAAGTCCTTACTCGGCACGTGGGGGATGATGGCCATCGCCCACTGGGGAAGAGATGGAGATGTGAACATCTTACTCATCCAGGAGCATGTACTGATTTCTTCTTGCCCCAGGATCTGGTTTGCTGTTGAAGGTATGGAAACAGTCTTCTCCCAGGTTACACTCTTATGAGGGAGAGAGAAACAGAACTGGGCTTGGGAACTGTGGACCTTTCTTTGGTGGGTCCCGTATGTGGGGCACGCCTGTGAAGGATGACCCAGAGGGACGACTGCTATAGCCAGCATGCAGTGCATCGTTATTTTGCTCTTCATATACTCCACATTATCAAGCTGAAACAATAGCATATTGACTTAATCTGTCTAGACAGTCTCCAGCAGTAACAACAGCATATTGACCTATTCTAGCTCTGTATCTTGGTGTTCTATTTCTTGGAACACCGTGTCCAGCCCCAGATGGCCGAGCCTGCGCACACACCCAGACAAGTCTCTTGATAAGCTTTTTATTATCTTTCTCAGATGTGGCTGCTTGCTCGTATGACCTGTTTTCTCACATTCTTGGAGCTCAGACCCAGCCCTCTGGCGTGTTCCCCCAAGGCACATGTGCGCTCACCTGCCTTTCAGTATCTAAGTCCAGATGCCAGTCAAGGTCATGCAAGAGTTCTGCCCACAGGAACCAAGTAGAGCTCATGAGCAGGATTCACCCGAGACAGAGTGGGGAGCAGAGCAGGCAGATCTGCTGGAATATACTGCTGAGTGGGGAAGCGAGTGAGACAGGAGAGGCCACTGTAGGTCCTCCCTGGTGGCATAGGGCTTATGTCTCAGTGCTATCACTGGGAGAGCCAGTGCAATCCCTGGCCAGGGAGCTGACCTCTCCAGTCTCAACTGCTGCTCCCCTCAGCAGTGTACTTCGTCGATCTGCCTGCTCTGCTCCCCACTCTGTCTCTGGTGAATCCTGTGACCCCTTCCTCCCCCCCACACAGACCTCTAGCCTACAGCCTAGTTCTATACATAATCCTAAAAATGAAGAAAATTTAGCCATTGTAAGACCAATCAGCAAAAACTCAAAATCATTGTAATGTGAATGCAGCATGGATGAGATGACCTCTCAAAGTTTCCAGTGTCTGTCTCCAGTGCAGAAGCTGCATGGTGGTGCAAAGCCTTTGACCCTTCAACTAATGCAGCTCAGCTGGTCCACTGAGAAGGTAGCAAAGAGGGTATGTGATAAAAGGGACAAGAGTGAGGCCCAGGCAGGGACCACATATTGGTACTGCACTTTTCCAGCTGTAAATTTCTCTAACCCCCTAATAATGCATCAGCAAATCGTGAGTTAGGATATATATTTTTTAGTTGCTCACCAATGAATTCTATATGAAAAGCACAAAAGGAAATATTCTGTTAAAACAATTTCAAGAGAAAGTCAAGTACTAGAAATCATTCTTTTATACCTTTGGTTGTATCTTCCTCTTGAAAACACACAAGGGGCCCTTCCTGGTGGCGCAACGGGTTAGGATGCAGCACTGCAAGCTGGCGGCAGTGTGAGTTCGATCCCTGGCCCAGAGGTGACCACATGGTGTGGCAGACCTCTCCTAACCCGCCCGCTGCTCCCCTCAGCAGTGTACATCACTCAGCCTGTTCTGCTCCCCATTCTGTCTCTGGTGAAGCCTTTCACCACCCCTGCACCACTGGCCTGTACCCTAGTTCTATATGAATAAATAAATAAATCTTTAAACACACACACACACACACACACCAGGTCTGACCTTAAAATATTAAGGGAGTAACACACTAAATGAATGAGCTTTGTGTTTTGTCTGTTTTGCCCCAGACACCTTTGATGGAAAGAGTGAAGAGAGACTTGAAAATGAGAAAAGGTATTTTCCCCCTTGAAATTCATTGCAACAACAACAACAACAACAACAACAACAAAAAAACCTATAAAGAATAAAATTGTTTAAAGAAACAAGAAAATAACTCAAATTTAAACGATAAATATGTATGCCTGTTCAAAAACTGACATCTGGGGCAATGTAATAGAGGAAACTTAAGCCAGCTCTTGCTTCCTCAGATTTGAAGCAATAAACAAACCTGTATTACCTAAAAGGCTCATCTGTTCTCGGAATTAGATGACCAAATCTAGGCAATGAAGAAGCAGGGGATGACCTTGCAAATATTTTAAGTCTCAGAATGGGAAGAAAACAGAAGCTATATTAACATACTATTTGTAGGTCTATATCCTGCTATCCTATTGCAAGGAGAATGCTGGAACTGAAGGAGGGTAGGTGGGTATCTCCAGAGTGATTTTGAAGGGCTCAGCTGTGAGTTACTGTCTAGTGGAAACAGTCTTATGCATACCTCCAGTTTTACTTTGCAACTTCCTGTGAATCTGTTTCTCAAACAGTACAAGAGAATTTCTGATCCAGGCAAGATGGCACAGACTAACATTACTCTGATCTTTCCCACTATGTACAGCCATAAAATCATGCCATCATGCGAGAAACAAGCAAAGGAGAATGCAGAAAGATGAAAAGATTAGGAACCCCAAAACTGGAAGAACCACATTGCAGAAAAATGTCTGATTTCCCTCCATGTAGCAAAAGAAGTCAGGTTCAACATTTTCTAACCTCCAACAGATCAATAGAATTGAATTTAAACTTTGTCAAATCTGTTTCCTGTCAGAAATAGAGTGACTATTTCTGGTTTCTCTACTTTGTGCCATTGATCTTTATCTATCTCCACAATGCCATGTAGTCTTATTATATAAGACTGTACTATATAAGAATCAGTGTATCATCTCACCTGATTCTTTTGCAAAATAGTTTCAACTATTAAAATCCCTTTGCTCCCCATATAAATTTAGAACGGTTGTCTATAGCTACACTAGGACTTACTAGTGTTTTGATATCATCTGCATCAAATCAACATACTGGTTTGTGTAGGACTGACACTGTTGGATATTCCAGCCCATGAACAAACAGATCCAAGATTTATTTAGATCTTTCATATGTATGATTTAAATGTTCCAATAGTCATTTTTAAGTAGAAACAAACTGGTTAATTTTTTAATAGTTATAGGTACACATATATAAGTAAAATCAATATAAAATGAACAGAAAGTGTTTTCCATGTAAAATCAATATAAAATGAACAGAAAGTGTTTATTTTGATTCCCCCCATGTCCCTTGAGGATCAAAACTGCAGATTAGATTAGAACCACCAACACTGAAAACATGACACCAAGGCGGGCAGACCGCTTCCCCTGGGCCTGCATACATCACCAGAAGCAGCACACCACACCTACCAAAGACCCGCCAAGGAAAGGAGCTGTGAAGCCCCATCCAGGCCTCACAGCTATGTCTGCAGAATAAGTCCCCTTACTATGTTCAAATGCTTGAAAAGGTTATTTTATTTTTACACCAAGTCTTTAATGACAATGTATATCTTTCAGTTATGGAATATCACAATCCGGGCCCTCCCTGGTGGCACAGCGGGTTAAAGCACAGCACTTAGAAGCTAAAGCCACTTTAGCATGAGTTTGATCCCCGCCTGCCCTGAAGGTGACCACATGGCATGGCAGACCTCTCCTGGCCCGCCCGCTGCTCCCCTCAGCAGTGTACTTCATCAATTTGCCTGTTCTGCTCCCCACTCTGTCCTTGGTGAATCCTCTCACCCTCCACATCTCTGGCCTGTACCCCAGTTCTGTATGAATAAATAAATCTTTAAAAAAAAAAAGACTATCACAATCCAAAATAGTCATATTAAATACATATTACAAGTCACTACTCACTAGATGGCATGACTATGTACCAAAAACTCGGGAATACTCATTTTTAGGGAAAAGGAATTATAGGTTCAGTGGGATGGATCTATTCACACTCCCAAGAGATAACAGATTACAGATATGACCTATGTTAAAACTTTGTAATGGAAGTTTCAGGAAACATACACAAAATTCTGAAGGAGAAAATGTACAATATGAAAGGTCAGATGGGCAATTTGAAATAGAACTGAGAACTATATAAATCAAATGGGAAGACTATAAGTAGAAAGTGTAATAATGGCTGTAGAATAACTTCAGTAACCCATAACTAGACTTTACACTACTCAAGAATCAATCTCCTCAATAATTATGTTAGCTTGAAGATTATGCAAATTAAATTAATTATACAAAGAAATATGAAAATGAAAGTTATGCAATTAATCAAAGAGGATAAAATGGATAAAACAAAGCAGAGCTTCTAAGAGTCACAAGACAATATCAAGTCATCTCATGTACTTATTAGAATCTGGAAATTAGAACACTAGTGAAAAAATGATGACAAAAATACATCAAATATAATAACAAACTAGACCGAGATCTAGTCATTAGGAACACCAATCAAGATAAATACCCAAAACCACGTCCAGGAGGCATATTATCAACTTCTGAAGAAATAATGTGAAAAGGGAAAGAAACACATTGCACTGATAAGAATCACAATCAACTCGTACAAAACTACACAAACTTAGTAACAGTGGAATGGCATTTATAAAGTATTGAAGGGGAAAACACAAGCAAAAATATATCTCAAGAGTGAAAAATACTGTATCGAATAAATATAGGAATTCATTCCCAGCAGACATCCTGTCTAATACACGTTACATGAAATTCAGCAAAAAGACTGGATAGAGCAGGTCTCCTGTCCACCTGTGAGTGCAGAGGCCTCTTTTTTTCTCCCATTCCTAATCGACCTCTCCTATCAAAAAATAAATAAGTAAAAGGATACTAGATAGAAACTTGGATAAAACAAATGAGTAGTACTGTAAGTGAAATAAAGTAAAACAATACTTTTCTACTTGTTCTATAGTGACTGATATAAACACTCTCATTTGAGTTTCCTGTTGGCTAGCACAGAATGAGAGAATTGTAGCTTTGTTTCAGTTGGCTTTCTGACTCTCCACCAAATAAGATATTTAAGTGCCAGAAAAGCACAAGAAAAGATATTCAAGTATTGTTCATTAGTAAAAGATAAAGTCCCAAAGAGACAGCACTGCATACTTACTAAAATGCCTAAAATTAGAGCTCAAACAGTATCAAGGGTAGACATAGATGCAAAACCTAGTGTATTATGAAGCACAGATGTTTTCTGTCAGTGGGATTGCCCAAGAGCCTCTGCAGTTTGTAGAGACCCTCTATTACCCAGGCACCATTCAGCCTCGAAACAAAATTGCTACAGACCAGTGTTTGCCAGCCTATGATTAAGTAATTTTTTTTCCACTTCAAATTGGCCTCCGAAGGCTACATCTATAAAACACAGCTCACATGCTTGGATGTTGTGCAATGTCTACTTTGCCATCCAAGTTCTCAAACGCTTCCTCTCAACTGTGCGCCACGGAGGAGGCGGGCTGGCTGTGTTCAGGAGGGTCCCCTGCAGTGCCCTGAGCTCTGGTGGAGCGGACCACACCGCCAGAAATGGAGGTTTCCCGCCAGAAATGGAGGTTTCGGTCTCTGCTTTCCTGCGAGCTAGACAAAGCCTGTGGCCAAAGCTTCTGTGCGCCCAAAGTGGGGGTTTAGAGTGAAAATTTACAAACAGTAGGGGACTCCATTCATATTATTATTCTCAACTCCTCTGAACTTGTATGTCAATCTGCCACAAAGATGAGGTAATCTGATCAGCCAGCACTTTAAACTGGAATGAATCCGGATGTTGATGCATCAGTTTAATAAAGCGAGCAGGGGGTGTGTGGAGGGTGTGTAAGGGGTCTTCAAGGAACTGGGCATACAGCAAGTGGGACCTGAGGGCTTTCTCCTCATCCTGGTCTCCTCTTTCTCTCTGAGACCTGGGGGAGTTGAAAGAACACGTCAGAACACACACTTAGAGCTCCCACTTGGGAGAGAAAGTAAGTCCTGATCAGCAAGATGGATGCATGACTCACAGCCTTCGGGGAAGCCAGAAGCCCCACATCCCACTACCGGCTCCCTCCAAGAGGCCTTCCTGGGCCTGTGTTAATTCTGTTAATTTATTCTGTTCTCAAGAAGTTGTATATAAACTTCTTCCCCAGTTACAGGCCTTCTTAACTAGTCAGATTCTCAACCACAGGAAAGAAGTTCTATTCAAGCAAGTTAAAAAGCAAGGAGTGGATCAGGTAGCCTCCTCCAGTCTCTAGGGCCCTGGCTTAGAGGCTGCAAGAACCAAGAGACCCAGAGAGAGGATTGTCTGGAGTCCCGCTCAGGTTAACACTGTAGTGCCACTGCCCAGCCCCTCTGCTACTGGGGACAGTGTGTCAGCCACCTGCCTACAGTTGGCCCAGGGCCAGGGGCTTTTGCCTCCTGCGTACCCGTCTGTTACCAGCCCAAGCGTGGCTGCCTCCCCACGTTGCTCCGTTTCTAAGACGAGCTGCTTTATCTTCAAGTGCACAGGCCCTAAGCCACCAGCTACCAGCCCGGCAGTCCCATTACCTACCACTGACACTGACTAGATAGTATGATTCTTAGGGTCCCTTGAACAAATAATGACCAATGTGGTGGTTAAAACAGCAGAAGTGCATTTGCTCACAATTCTAAAGGCCAGAAAGGGGACGTGAAGGGGTTGGCAGTGCTGTGCTTCCTTCCTTATTTTCACAGCCTCTGCTGTACTCCTGACTCCTTCCCACTTCACATGCCTTATCCTCTTTCTCACTTCTAAGGACACTTGTCTTTGAATTCAGAGCTGCTCAGATAACCCAGCATATCACCTTGAAAATTTAACTTAATTCCATCTGCATTCTTTTGCCAGAGGTCATATTCAAGGATGTGGGATATTATCATTTCAATCTGCAACAGACACACTTCCCCTTTGACTTCAATCAAGAGTTTTCCCCTTTAACTTTACCATTACCAAGTCAGGAAATTTTAGACACAGGGCTGGGGAAAACCAATGAGGAACTAGAGTTTCCCTGAGGAGAAGTGAATTATCTTTGTTTCTTCCTCTTATTAACACTTGCTCCTGTTTACCAAGGGTAAACCACAGTACCTGGCTGCTGGAGACAGGCATTGTTTAGGCTTCAGGACAGAAAGGTAGAAGAAATGGAGATTTCTAAGTCCAGCTCAACTATCAAATGGGGAGATTGGATAGAAATGTGAACACTTCTGACACTTCATCAACCTTACCTCATAAATGCTCACAGTGACATACCTGTTATAACTGAGAAAACTATGCACCAGAGACTTAAAACCCACCTACAGAAGGCATAAAGCAGAAAAAAGATCAGAGAAAAATGGAAGAAAACAAGAGGGGATAGCATCATTATCGAGAAAAGGGGACAACAGAAAATAGGGAACACTCACCTGAGAACCAGAAGAACCCAGATTTTGGTAAAGAATAAATGCAATGGTCAACTTTAAGGAATTTCTGGAGAATGGCACAAGAAGGCACATCATCAGATCAGAGAAGATGCCTGCTGTCCTTGAAACTGGGTAAAACCAAGAGTTTCCTAGGAACCTTGAGCCATTCAAATTTTATATCAATGCTATCAAGACTTTTTACAGCCAATTTATGGAAACAACCTAAATGCTCAAGAAAAGATGTGTGGATTAAGATGTGGTATCTACACATTGGAACACTACTCAGCTACCAAAAAATATAAAGTTTCACCATCTTTGGCCACATGGTTGGTGCTGAAGGAGATTATGCTAAGCAAAATAAGTCAAAAGGGAGAAAGACAAATACTGATCTAAAGAAACCAAACATGAGTCAGATAAAGCCAAATAAGCACTAACCCTAGATAGCTGACTATAGAAGTCAGGTTACAAGAGGTCAGGGGAGACAGAGGGAAAAGCAGGTATGGAGGAAGGGGTACAGATGATGGAGATGGACTACCAATACCTTTATGGTGGGTGCTGTGTTGTTACAACACCTGAGGGAGATCCTATACTTCTAACACACAAACAACAATTTTTTTGTATGTGTCATATGATCTACCTCAAGATAAAGAGCAACAATCATTCTGCCCACCTACCAGAGGCCGGTTTCATGAGCAGACTTGCCACATGTCTCTCACCTATGTGTCTCTTCTCCCCATTTCATTCCACCTCCAATATGCCTCTGCTTCTCTCCTTCCTCCTCCCCCTCCCCCGTCCCCCCACATTCGGGAAGCCCAGTTCATGGGATGCTGGGGGTTATAATCCAAAGACAGCTACATGAAAGTGAAGTTTGGAAAATGGCACCTCTTCCTGCTCAGTGACACTCCTTCCCCTTTCATGGAGGTGCACTCTGTAAGACCTTTGTGAATCCTTGCAGTCATAAATTCTATTTTAACAAATTTTTTTAAAGTGCATAAGGAGAATTCAAAGTCATGTTTAAATGCTAAGACAATTGGGCCAAAAACTCACCTCATCCCAACTGTTGGTTTTTGTTGCTGTTATTTGCTGGTTTGGCTTAACATAGGTTAACTAATTCGTTAACATAATTAATTCTATTCTGAATGCATAAGACAAGTTAACTCAATTACATACAAAGAATACCATGGACATTAGTTTCTATTTTGTGGGCCAGTGACTTAGGATAGAAAGTATCCAGGAGACCCTCACTCACTAACCCTGCTAGCTTTCCTTCAAAATGACTCCTGAGAAGGTGCACCCCATCCTGACTCTGAGTGGAAAACTTCAAAGTGGTCATAGCTGCTATTCAATTCCTAACTGCCATCAGAAACTCAGCAAAATTGGCCCTAAAAATTAATTTTTAAGGGTCTCCCTGGTGGCACAGGGTTAAAGTCTCAATGCTATCAAGCTATCACCAGCCACCATGGCCCGAGTTCAATTCTTGCCCAGGAAGGTTACCCACATGGCGCAGCAGACCTCTCCTGCCTTGCCCGCTGCTCCCCTCAGCACTGTGTTTCAATAGATCCACCTGTTCTGCTCCTACTCTGTCTCTGGTGAATCCTCTCACCCCCGCAGTTCTTGAATGCATAAATAAATAAAAATTAAATATTAAAAAAGTAAAGCTATCAAATTAAATAAAATGATGAAGTAATTGAGAAAGCACCTTTCATTCATAAATAATACAGAAAATAAACAATACCAAGAAGGCCTGGAACACATCAGAAGCCCCGCCCCACAGCCCCCCTGGGGAGACATGGACACACAATGAAAGGCCGAGGCCCACAAGTTGTGAGAAGTAGCATTTTCAGTGTCATAAATTTTTTCAAAGCTCATTTATGAATTCTTCTGTCATCCATGAATTATTTAAATGTGAATTAAAAATTGTTAGTGCTTATTGTAGGGGGAGGATATTATCTTTTTGTCATTCATTCTGATTTCATTCCATTGTTATCTATATGCCACTGGTTCTTAAGCATGTGGATACCTGCTTTACGATCTGGAACATGCTCAGTTTTCACAGATGATTCAAATGTGCTCCAAATGTAATGTGTGCATTCTGCATGCAAGGTAAATAGTTTTGTTGCTGATTGTGTCAGTGGGAGGGGCATTTAAAACGCCATTAAAAAGTTCCTTCTTGTTTTCTGTCCAAACTGCAAAAAAATTCTTTTTGTACAAAACTAATACCCTCCCTACATTCCTTCCAACTCTCTACCTTTTGGCTAGTACCTCAGTTTCCTGTCTAACATCATCCAACCTACACTACTGTGTTTGTCAGTGTGGGAGAGAGAAAAAAAATTGTGTAAAAGAAAAAAAAGACTAACTTTGTAATTCCTTATTACGTAAGTAGCATATCCTTATGATACAACTTTTTGAAATCAGATAAAGCAAAAAGAAATTAAGGAATACTCATGCTTTCAAATATATTTCCCCACACAGGAAACCACTGTTGCCTATATTTTCTATGCAGATAAATGTAATTATTTGATATAAATAGATAATATGCACACTACTCTGAAGTCAGGTTAATTTATCCAGCTCTCAAAGGCTTAGAGCTACCCCATGTTCACAGCCTACACATCCGGTTACTTGGCAGGTGTATGTCCTCGTGCTAACTTCCTGATGTCTTAACAGGACCTCATTTCATAAAGTGGCTACAGCCTGCATACTGAGTCTCTTTCCAAATGCATGGGTATTAGATATTTATCAGCCAAAACCTTGCTCATTTCCAGATCTCATCTTTCAATACCTAAATGTATTTTGAAATCGGTGAAATCACACAAAATCAGGTTTGGAAGAATCAGAACAGGAAATTGAGCCCATGTGGCTCAGGCACTGAATCAGGCAGCAACTCACACCAGCTAACTCCTTTCATTCTGGTTTCAAGATCCTTAGTCAGCTGGCATGAATGGCACAGATGTACCCGTCCCAATGGGTATTTCTTTTATTATAAATGAATGTATTGTAGTTTACTTATTCATCTGTTTTTAAATTGGACCAGAGACTGGTCATCTCCTATTAGCTGACTATCAGCTTTCCACAATATTGAAGCTGAGGTGACATTACCTAGGCAATGTCAGCACTGGTAGTTGTGTATCTGGGCTCCCAGCCACCAGGTACCTCAAAATGTATTGTGTCACACTGCCGGCAGCAACTCCTACTGTGTTCCACTCCCAGTGAGAAAAAAAGAAAAGTTTCACCTCATCCTTGTATCATTAAGCAACATCAGGTTTCTTATGTATTGTTCAAATAGGACAATGAGTTTCAAATAACTTTAGTAGTAGTTTTAATTGAAGCATGAAGTTCTATTGCCTTGAGTTGAACTGCATGAACTGTAGAGGAAATTAATTTCTTTTTCTGCCTTCTCTTTCTCCTGCTATCTCAATATTCATTTTAAGAATCAGTTATGGTTTCAACTAACCCAGAAAATTCCACTGATGTTAATCACCCCAAACTTTGGGCTTCCTTCTTTAGACTCTTAAAGTATCAAACTTACCACACAATACACAATTAACATGCCTAGGCCTTGACTGCCTAAGACTGTAAAATCACCGAAAACAGATTTTTATCTTAATCTTCTTCTAACACCTTCTTTGTAATTTCTAAATGCTAAGCTCCTGATACATGTTTCTTATGAATAAAGGGGTGTCTAAAGCACTAGCCTAACTTGTAGGTCAAAGACAACTGTATCATTTTATATGTATTTCTGTATTGAAATGCATATTTTCATATTTGGATCTGCAAAGCTATTGATATGACCATATATTTACAAAAGTAAGCATGAGTAATATTTGGGCCTCCCAGGTTGCACAGGGAGTAAGTCTTAGCACTAAGCTATGTGTAGACACTGTAGCATGAGATCGATCCCCAGCCAGGGAGCTGACCCACATGCACAGCCGACTTCTCCTGTCTTTCTTGCTGCTCCCTTCAACAGTGTATTTCAGAAGATCTGCCCGTTCTGCTCCCCACTCTGTCTCTGGTGAATCCTCTCACCATTCCTTGTCCCTCAACACTGCACCTCTGACCTACAGCCCAGTTCTTGTATGCATAAATAAAGTCATTTAAAAAAGGGTAGTATTTACTGGGTATGTACCATAGAAAGTAGCATTATACGCATCAGCTCATTTACTCTTCAAAACAGAGCTACAAGATAACTGATTTTGATTTTTCTGAAGTCCTACACTTATGCATTGTTGATTGTATTGCCTAGGTGGCCAAGCCACCAGCAAGGATAGCTTATACGCCACCTCTGACACCTAGGGTCTTGGATTAAACCCATCCAAAACCAGGGACACTGAGGAAGTCAGCAGCTCTCCCCTACTTCGTTCAATCTCTTCCTGTTCTTGGTGACTACTCACTTCTGAACCCCATCAGGGTTGTCTCTCACTTCTCACAACACTATGACAAGAAATTATCTAAGGGTCCTTCCTGGTGGCCCGACGGGTTAAAGTGCAGCACTATGAAGCTAGCTGCAACCACTTCAGGATGAGCTCAATCCCTGGCCAGGGAGGTGACCCACATAGCACATTAGATTTCTCTCTCAACCACTCTTCCCTTCACACAGTGTATTTCAGTGGATCTGCCTGTTCCACTGCTCCCCACTCTTGTCTCTGGTGAATCCTCTCACCACCCCTGCATCTGTATACATAATTAATCTCTAAAACAAAAAATGGCTAGGGGGGCCCTCCCTGGTGGCGGGTTAAAGCGCAGCATTAAGAAGCTAAAGCCACTTCAGCATAAGTTTGATCCCAGTCCCTGGAGTTGATCCACATGGCATGGCAGACCTCTCCCGACCCGCCCCCTGCTCCCCTCAGCAGTGTACTTCATTGATCTTCCTGTTCTGTTCTCCCTCTGTCTCTGGTGAAGCCTCTTCACCGCCCCTGTACTTCTGGCCTGTACCCCAGTTCTGTATGCATAAATGAAAAAAATCTTTAAAAAAATTGGCTAGGAAGGAAAATGGCCATTGCAACGAAGGAGAATAAAATAAAGGGAAGAATTTTAGTTTTTAAAGAATGATTGCAGATTTACATGCTTTAGTTAGAAAAGAGTAAAGAGAGAACATAGGAAAGAATAAACAGTGGATATTTAGGGAATGAAAAAGGGGCAAAAGAGTGTGGAGGGAATGATCTCAGATGAGAGTAAGAATCTCCTCTTCATTATAACAGGCACACAAAGAGATAGAAGTAGAACCCAGTACCTGTACACACAGGTATAGAAAGGTGTGGGAGGGTTCCCACATTATGACTTCTACTTTCTCTCTGTAGTAGGAGATGAGGCCTTGTTCAGAATAGGGGAAATAAAGGAAATTTTAATAGTGTGAAAAGTATTTGAAGTAGTCTTTACCGAAGGGAAAAGGGAAACCAACTGAAGAACTTAATAACATGCTAGGTAGAGCTGAGGTCCACTTGACACTGACACTAATGAAAACTTAATGGCACCGAACATTCCTGCTTATCAGCTGCCTCCATCAGCATGAGGTCCACTGTGATGCAAGGAGGCAAAGCTGAAAGCCCAGCAACTCAATAATCTGACAAGTTTCATCCTTTTCAAAGTGAACCTTCATAATGCTAAGAGGTTAGTTTAGAAATGTGTAAACCATGGCAAACCCTCCCAAATTAAACATCATCGATCTAAAAACAAGCTGCTTTGACATGTATTTTTTAACTCTGATAGAGGGACATATGTATTTTTATGTATGCTATATAAAATCTACAACTGTCTTACTCATCACTATTTCTCAAGTGGCTAGCATAATACCTGGCATGCTAAATGTGCATTAAATATCTGGTGAATAATTATTATACTATGACTTGATACAGCAAAAGTATCAAGTTTCTACTTCTATCTCTTTGTGTGCCTGTTATAATAAAGAGGAGGTTCTTACTCTCATCATCTGAGATCATTCCCTCCACACTCTTTTGCCCCTTTTTCATTCCCTAAATATCCACTGTTTATTCTCTCCTATCTTAGTGTTCTCAGAAACCAGATTCTTGAATAAGATGACTCAACCTCATAAGGATATTCATTCTCTCTAAATTAACAGACATAATTAACACAATCTCAAAATACCAACAAAAGTTTTGTGACATTACATACATTTTTACTAAAATTCTTAATGAAAAACTAAACACGTAAAGATAGAAAGTTGATGCAAATGGGGGAAGGTTTATAAGTCCAAACAAATATTAATATTTAAATATTTATTTATGCATATAAGAACCGGGGTACAGGTCAGAGGCACAGGGGATTGAGAGGATTCACCAGAGACAGAGTGGGGAGCAGAGCAGACAGATGGAGTGAAATACACTGCTGAGGGGAGAAGCAGGCAAAACAGGAGAGGTCTGCTGCACCATGTGGGTCAGCTCCCTGGCCTCTTTCATTAAAACACGGTGGTAATTGGAACATGAAAAGGTAAGTGTCATAGACCCATGTGCACATAGAAACAGATGGATGAACTCTCAAATCATTTTGGGCAAAGATAGATTTTTTTTTTATTTGTACATACAGAACTGGGGTACAGGCCAGAGGCTCAGGGGCGGTGAGAGGCTTCACCAGAGACAGAGCGGGAGCAGAACAGGCAGATCAACGAAGTACACTGCTGAGGGGAGCAGCGAGCGGGTCAGGAGAGGTCTGCCACGCCACGTGGTCACCTCCGGGGCAGGCAGGGATCGAACTCATGCGGAAGTGACTTTAGCTTCTCAGTGCAGTGCTTTAACCTGCTGCGCCACAAGGGAGGGCCAAAGATAGATTTTTATATCAAATGATACTAGGACAACTGACTAGCAATGTGGAAAATAATAAAATTATATTCACATCTAATACAATACATAAGAGCAAATTTCAAATGCATCAAGAGAATCTAGAAGGAAAAAGGGATAAGAAATAGAAAATCATTCAACTTTACAACTTGTCAGTGGCTACCCTGTTTCGGAGCACTGATGAGACCTCCCACACAGCCTGAGGGCTGCTGAGAATAAAGGTGAAAATTGTGAACTATTTTGTCCTCACACACTAGGGCCCCTGCCACTGATTTAGCACAACACAATCAAGAAGACTCTCAGCTCTCTCCCAGGGAGGGAAACATAAGCAGGACTTTCAGGCTCCTGCCCAAGGGTAGGTTTCAATCTCACCTGTCTCAGAGCACCCATATGACTTCAGATGTGACCCAGCACACTCTAGATTCCTCAGGGCTGCTGACAACAGCAGAAAAGGTGATGGATGGGGTATGCCAATGCTCAGAATTGTGACAGAGCAGATATACACCAGGGGGAGCAAGAGATTATAGAAAAATCCTTGAGTAAGAAACCAGCAAATTCCTCTAATAGGGAATTACAAATATAAAACTAGAGGAGACATAAAAAAGATTTGAGAAGCTCTCCAATTTCTCTAGCAAGAATGACTGGTCAGAGTCACCTTCAATACAAAAGCAGCCTCGGAAAACTGGGAGATGTGGGTTTTCCCTACTGTACAGCAGTCAACAGAAAGAAACAGGAAATCATGCCCCCGCCCCAACCAAAAGCAGCAACATAGTCACTAGAAGTCAACTCTAATGAATGGAAGTATATTAAATATCTGAAAGAGAATGGAAGTATATTAAATATCTGAAAGAGAATTCAAAAATCATTGTTATCAATAAAATGCTCAAAAGATTTAGAATGATGCAGGAACAAAATGAGAAGTTCAAAAGAGATTATAGGAAAAAGATACATAAACACAAAAAATAAAATAACTGAAAAACTGAAGTGAGGGATTAACAGAATTGAGCAAGCAGAACAAAGAATGAGTAAACACAAAGAAAAGTCATTTGAAAGTATCTAGTAAGAAACAATGAAAAAGAGTAAAAAGCTTGAGGTCTTAAGGCACACAATCAAGTGAACTAATAAAGGAGTACTAGAAGAGATTAGAAAAAAGAAAGCAGAGAACTATTCTAGAAATAAATGTTAAAAAAAACTTTCAAATATAGATAAGGCAATATACATCAAGATCCCAGAAACTAAAGCATCTCTAAAAAGGTGAACACAATCCTCATAGATACACTATAATTAAATTGTGAAAAGCTAAAGACAATGTCTAAAGCAGCAAGAGAAAAATAACATTATGTACAAGGAAGTCCTAAAAAATATTTTAAAAATTGAAGAAATTCTAAGACAAACAAAAGCTAAAGAAGTTCTACCACCCGATTTGCCTTACAAGAAATACTAAATACTGTTCTCCAAACTGAAATAAAAGGATGCTGAACAGCAACGCAAGAAGTGTATGAACCATAAAACTTACTGGTAAAGGTAAATATACAGAAAAATACTAACACAATGAGTGTTATTAAATCACTTAATTCTGGTATAGAAGCTAAACTGTAAAAGCAAAGAAATGGCCTATCTGTGTGTGTGTGTGTGTGTGTGTGTGTGTAGGCACACACATAATAAAAAGATGTAAAATGTGTCATTAATAACAAAATTGAGGAGAAAAATACAGTTTTTGAATGTGATTGAGGTATAAATACAGACTATTTAAAAATACAAGATATTTTATTTAATTCCCAGTGTAATAACAAGTAAAATGCCTGTAGAAATTATACAAGTAAAAATGAGAAAGTAACCAAGCATATTACAAAAGTAATTCAAGAAGCACAAAGAAAGATATTGAGAGGAGAAGAGACAAAGGAGCTACAATCAACAGAATGGCAACAAGAAGTTACTCCTTATCCATAATTTTAAAGCAAATGCTTTAAACTCCCTAATTAAGAGGGACAGAGTGAAAGAATAACAACAACAAAAAGACAAAACTATAAACAGTCTGTGAGAGAATCATTCAATTTAAGGACATTCACAAGCTAGACGTGAAGGTATAGAGCATATATTCCAGGTAAATGGTAGCCAAAAGAGAGCAGGGTGGGCATACTTATATCAGGCAAAACAAATTTTAAGTAGAAAAAAAAAAAACTGTCTAAGGTTAGGAACAAGCAAGGACACTACTTTTATCAACACGATACTGGAAGTCCTTACCAGAGCAACTAGATAAGAAAAGAAGTGAAGGGCATCCAAACTGGAAAGGAAGTGGTAAGATGACCTTTGCAGGTGCTATATAATCTCTTAAGTAGGAAGTCCTAAAGACTCCACCAAAGAACTGTTAGTACTAATAAATTCAATAAAACTGTAGGATATAAAATCAATTTTCAAAAATAAGTCATGCTTCTATCCATTAAAATCTAAAATTTAAAAAGCAATGTCATTTACATTGCATCAAAAAAGAATAAAAGATTTAGGAATAAATAAGTGAAAGATACATTGAAAAATATAAAACATTAGTGAAAGAAGACCAAAAAATGAAAAGACAGTCTATGTTTTTAGATCGTTTAATTCTGTTAAAATATCCATACTACCCAAAATGATCTGTAAATTCAATGCATTGCCTGTCAAAATCTCAATGGCATTATTTACAAAAATAGAAGAAATAATCCTAAAATTTATAAAACCACAAAGGACCCTAACAGTCAACATTCTTGAAAATAGAACACAAAGCTAGAGGTATTGCACTTCTAAATTCAAACATGTTACACTGCTCTAGTAAATTTTAAACATGTTGCTCTGCTCTAGTTGACAGTATGGTACTGTCAACTCATTTTTGACAAAGATGACAAGGATATACAATTGGCAAAAGTTAGCCAAGTACTCACTTAAAAATACATACATAAAAACAATTCAAAATTATTTAAAGACTTAGATGTAAGATCCACAACTGTAAAATTCCTAGGGCAAATCTTCATGATACTAGTCTTGGCAAAGACTGATTTAGTAAGACAACAAAAATTCAGGCAAAAATAGACATGTGGAACTACATCAAACTACAAGGTTTCCGTACAGCAAAGTAACAACAGAGTGAAAAGGCATCCTAGAGAATGAAGAGGAAGCTTACAAACCATATGTCTAATGAAGGGCAACTCACCAAAATACAAAAGTATATCCTACAACTCAAAAGGAAAACAACTAGCAAATTGATTTTAAAATGGAAAAAGGACTTAAGCAGATACCTCTCCAAAGAAGATAGACAAACAGCCAACAGTTCAAGATGCTAATTATCGTTAATCATCAGGAAAATGAAAATAATCTATAATAACAGAGCTATTCTTGGTGGGAATGCAAAATAGTTTGGTAGCTATAAAAAAGTATTATCCAAAAAATGGATAAAATTACAATGATGAAAGGATCCAGTCATCTTACTTCTGGGTATTTATCAAAAGACTGAAGTCAAGACCTCAAAGAGGTATTTGCACTCCCATGTTTATTGCAGCCTTAGTCACAATAACCAGGAGGTGGGCGGAAACAACATAAATACATATACCAGATGAACGCATTAAAACAAATGTGGTATGGACACATAATGGAATATTATCCAGCCCTTGGGGAAAAAAAAACAAAAGAAACTGTGCCATATGCAAAAACTTGGATGGACCCTAAGGGCATTAGGGGCAGTGAAGTAATAGTCACAGGTGGACAATTATTTACTACTTCATTCCTCTTGCATGAGGTAACTAAAATAGTCAAACTCACAGAAACAGAGTGGAACGGTGATTGCCAGAGGCTAGGAGGGGAGCGGAGAATGGGAAGCGCTGTTCAGTGGATAGCGTTTCGATTAAAGGAGATGAGAAGTTGTAGGGATATACTGTACAGCATGTGCTTGTAGTTAACTCTGTGGCTGGGTATTGGATACTGAAACCTGGGGTAAGAGCCTGGATTGGGAAGGAGGTTTAGCAAACTGCCTGCAAGGGGGTGGTGGAGAGTTCTCAGTTTTAATTTCAAAGTGAAACAAAAGAGTACTTGTGAAATATTATTTGTCAAATCACATGCACTCTATTAACTCCTGGCACTTTATAACATGCCTATGAGGTAGGAATTGTCATTATTATTCCCACATGTGGAAACAGGTGCAGAGAGAAGTTATTTGTTTAGTTTGTGGCCGTGGAGATTGGAAACCCACTATGATGTGATTCTAGAAACAAGATCCCTCACTAGATTTCACTGACCAGAAGAGGAGGAAAGTAACAGCAGTCAAAACCTAGGTCATCCAATCCCAGTGGCACAGGTGTATGAAAACACGCTGAATCAAAAGACAAGCTTGTTCTTTGGATAACATCAGAATCTCCACATGTGGAGCCAATGGAGAGAGATGGTTGAGAGGAAGAGGCTGTCTCAGAGATTACAGGGCAAGTGTAAAGCTGTTAGTTTATTGTTTATTTTTAAAGGCTTATTTAAGAAGATGAGTGGAGTCTCATCTTCTGAATGTGGGGCACTTCAATTCCTCCCTTGTGGGTCACATACAACCATCATCCACGCAGTGGGAGAACCCACCTGGACTAGAATTCATCCCAAACAACACAGAGGCCCCACTGTTTTGAGCTGCTCTGGAAACAGAATTTCTTTAAGATTTGCCCTTATTTCAAGGTTTTTAAGGAGACTACACACACAAAACACACAAGAAATAGATACTAAGGGCCAAACTTTATATTATTTATATAGTGGTATAAATAACAAATACAGCAATAACTCAGGGAAGGAAAAGGTCAACAAGGAGCAAAGAAGCTTCACAGTAAAGCTCATTCCTCCCTCTCCTCCACGCCCCGCCCCTTTGGACCTCAAACTATTTGTTGTATGGTAATTAGTACTATTCCATTTTGCAGTGCAGTAACTTATGTACTTACCTAAATCGCACTACCAGAAATTGAGCTCTCCCCTCGAGAGAAGGAGCTACAAATTTTCTCTTAGGGACATTGCAGCATGAAGCATAGCGACTTTTTTTTTTTTTTTTTTTAAACTAGACCCTCCAAAGTGCTTGGTGAACATATCTGGCTGGGACTAAGGGGAGAGCCTTCAACGATAGGTTGATTTGGAAAAGAAGAGAGGAAAAGGATGATCTGGAAGAAAATATCAAAAATGGAAAGAAAGGGCATAAGAACAACAGAATGTTTAACCAAGACAGAAAAAATGATAGTCCATATAATTTTCTGTTGTTAGTTAGGCTCCATGTAGGCATGGAGAGTCGTGATGTAAAGACTAAGAGATGGATGGATTTCTGAATCACCTGTAAACAGGACTAGGGGAGGGGAAGTAGGAGATTGTCCAGCCAGAAACTTAGCTGAGGTCTTCTCGCTCCCTAGGCTAGTTCCCAAGGGCCTGGTCATGCCTGCAGCATAAAGTTCTGCCCATTCACCAAAAGGCCACTTCTCATCCTGAAGGTCAAGGGAATTAGGAACGAAGTCATCCACATCAACCTGCAAAATAAGTCTGAGGGGTTCTTTAAGAAGAATCCTTTTGGATTGGTGCTAGTTCTGGAAAGCAGTCAGGGACAACTGATTTGCAAACCTGCCATAACTTCTGTGTACCTGGAATAAATATATCCAGGGAAGAAGCTGTAGCCAGAGCACCCCTATGGGAAAGCTCATCAAAAGATGGTATTTGAGTTATTTTTTTAGGTACTACCTCTGATAACACATTCTTAGAAGTCAAAATAAGTTAGACTGTTCTGGCCTAAAAAACTTTCTAAGCAGTAAGACAACATTCTTTGATTCATTTCTCTAGCTCTTAACCATTACCTTGTCTGGCCCTGATTTGAAAGGTTGGAAGCCCTGGAGTTGAATGTGTATGTAGTCCACACTCGAGAATAGAAGCTTTGGATGGAAGTTATGGGGGAAGATTCTGCTTACCAGCCCCCCTCACTGGTGGGAAGGCCTTTCAGTGTCTCTTAGGCCTCTATATGAGGAACCACCCCAAGCCTTAGGACTATAGGCTCTAACAGAAATAAGAGTCACCAATGAAAATATGTCTGATATTTTACATCACTGATGTGAATAATAATATACTTTTATTCTGACCAAAAAAAAGTCTAAGTGATGGAAATTAAACTTTCTTATATGGCCTGCAAACTTTCAATAATGCAGGCCAGCAGAAATTCAAGTCTTCTGGGTTTTTAAGTTTCAATCCTGAGATTGATAGTACAGCATGAGAATTCTGAAAATGCTTCCTGGATACAACCAGTGGTCAGTGGAGAAAGTTTGGATAAAAGTGTAGCAATAACTATAAAAATGACATAAATGGAATGGTTAACATGCTTACTTAAAGTGTAAAGACTTAACCTGAAATGTACTTTATGCTTCCAAGTATACAATAGCCAGTTACAGTTTATTAAGAGGATCTCTTCCATCAGGACTTTCAAATATCTGTATTTTGTTCCTATAAAATGATATCTCCTATGGCTATTTTCAAATTAAAATTAAAAAATGGACCCAAGGAAACTACTATAACCTCATTGTAAACACTTTGGAAAATACCGATATATAGGGGAAAAAAAAAGTTACCCCAAAACCCAACATGGAGACATCCATTATATTAGCTCACATAAGTCTTTCCTTTGCTTAGCCTGCTACCACCCTTCCCACCTATTTAAAAACAGTATCCACTTGGATATATAGCAATGTGCAGGTACATCTGTATGTAGTAACATTCAACGTTGATAATAATTGATGATAGCTTTACATCCTCCCCCAGCAATTTTCATTACAGTAAGCTTGCAAAAGCTCCTCTATTAGAATTTGGACTTTGCTCATAGCACATGGTGGGGTCTACTGTATATGCGCATTTTACCTTCACGGGGTGAACATGCCAGAGTCAGTGCCTCCCTGTAGTGTTTACTAGTGAAATATGTTTCTCTTCCCACTGCTGATCTGGTCCCACTGTCCTAGCATCAAAAGAATGCTCCAGAGGCTCAACCTCTTGCAAACTCCTTGAAACTTGCTGCTTCTGCCTCTACCCTGAAGCCTCCTTCTCTTTCAGGAACTCGAATCAAGTTAAACGGTAAGCACATGGGGTAAAAATAAAAAGATGCTATGCCTTTCTACTGATCTCTTCTTCCTTTGCCCCACCCACTGCTTCCCCTCCAAAACACCCAGCTAGAAACCTGCCTCTCTGAGCACAGACCAGCTCAGGTAGATGGATATACATGGACATAAGCTTCGCCAGACACAACCAAACATGAATGTCAGTTTGGTTCGGCTACAGATCCCACACTATTTAGGTAATATTCATAAGATCATTGCCTGGAAGATGAACAATGAAAGGATGGGCTTCATGATTGTTAATAGATCTCCCCTGAGTCATTTGTTTTTTGTAGCCAATTTTCAGAAACATGACTCCTTATTCAATAGGAGTTGTCAGGATGTAGAAAAACATTGCTCAACTTATTTGGCAATGGAAATGGCTATTAGGGTTTTAATGAAACATTGATTCTGTTATGTAACTCTTGCTGACATAGTCTTCTGTGACTTGGTAGGCAGAGCTGAACTGAAGAGCATCTGCCATGCTTCAAATGGTCTTCACGGTACAGTGATGAAATGGACCGTGAGTTTCTGGTTAAGAGGAGGCACAAAGCAAACACCACTCTGCTCATGGCAGCACCGAGGGCGAGTTGTCCACTCCATGGCAGAATCCACCTGAGAGCACAGCACCAGCTGGGTTCCTGGATTTCCTAAACTGAGTGAAAGGTCCTCTGCTAAATCTTTACATTGTGACGTCCCTATTCTTCTGGTCTTCAATGTTTAAACAGTCACTAAATTCACTGAAGTATAGCACAGTAATTTTTTTTCATTTTTAAGATTTATTTTTATTTATTTATGCTTACAAGAACTGGAGTGTAGGTGAGAGGGGGAGAGGAGGAGAG
>NW_004567137.1:11934191-12000001 GCF_000260355.1 Condylura cristata
GAGAAGGGGAGAGGGGGGAGAGAGGGGAGTCACCAGAGACAGAGTGGGGAGCAGAACAGGCAGATGGACGAGGTACACTGCTGAGGGGAGCAGTGGGTGAGGCAGGAGAAGTCTGCCGCGCCATGTGGGTCAGCTCCCAGGCGGAGCTCAAACTCACACTGAAGCGGCTGCAGCTCTCTTGCAGTGCTGCGCTCTAACCCACTGTGCCACCAGGGAGGGGCGTGTGTCTCATGTTTTTTTTCTTTAATTTTATAATAGTTTATTTTTACATATTTTTGTGCATTTTCCCATCTCAGTTGCAATCTCCTTGGGAGAAAGCCCCCCTTTTTTTTTAATTTTATAATAGTTTATTTTTACATATTTTTGTGCATTTTCCCATCTCAGTTGCAATCCCTTTGGGTTTCCCATCACCAAATCACCCATGTAGCACAGTAATTCTTAAAAAAATGATTCCTTTAAGTCCTATTTTCTGATGCCTTGAACATGGCCTACCCAAGCACATGAACTAAAATTAACTTATAAAATTCCATGGTTTGGGGCCTCCCTGGTGGCACAAGTTATTGTGTCTCAGCACCATGAAGCTATCTGCAGCCACTGCAGCATGAGTTTGTTCCCAGCCAAGGAGCTGACCCACATGGCGCAGCAGACCTCTCCTGTCTCACCCACTGCTCTTCTCAGCAGTGTATTTTGGCATTCTTTTCCCCACTCTCTCTCTGGTGAATACTCCCCCCCCTCCCCGGCCTGTATCCCAGTTCTAATACATTTAGATAAATCTTTACTTAAAAAAAAAATTCCATGGTTTAAAACTTTCCCTGAAAAGTAGCAGATTCTCCACTAGCAAACTCAATCTCATTTGTAACACTCTGCAGATAACATTTTTCACTTCAATTGGAATGTTCATTGTTTATTACTTTTCCCCTCACCAATTCACGATGTATGATTTTACTAAGTACTGCTTAATGACAACCTCTGCTGAGGTAAGGCTCTTATAAATCTGAAAGACTGAAGGATTAATGGATTTAAACTAGAGAGAATGTATACTTAAGGGAAAGAGTGTGCTGTCTGTAGAGAGAGTGTAAGAAAGAGGTGCCCAGCACTTAGGTATTGGTGGCATCAGGAAAGGAGAATTCTGGAGAAATGAAAAGCTAGTTAGGAAGTCAATGAACAAGTGCTCATTAAAACTAAGCTCTTAAAAAAAATGTGGCTGGAGAATTTTGTCCTCCATCCCTAACTTATTTCACTCTGTCCACATATATATTTATTTTTTACCAAGTCACCTAGAAGTAAGTTGCTGATGTCAGGACACCTCATCACATGTGTGTATCCTGTAAGAACTAGGACACCCTTCTGCATATCCGCAATACTACTTCACACTCCAGAAAATTTTAAAATATATACCATCTATCATGCAGTCCTTATTTACAGTTCTCTGAATATTCTTCCCAAAATGTATTTTATAGATATGCAGACAATATTTTTGGCCCAAAATAGTCAAGATTATCCTTGTTAGTCTCTTTGGAGGTAAAGCTAAACAAAGGTGCTTATCAGCAAGATATAAAATTCTTGTTTATCATCTGTACAAAAATAATACTTAACATATGCAGATGCTACTCAGGATCCAACTAAAATCCCATGCTTTAAGAACTGAAATCATAATATATATAGAAGAAAATATAAGCAAAACACTACATGACATACATCTCAGTAACATATTTAAAGGCACATCGCCCAAAGCAAAGAAAATGAAGGAAAGATAAAAGTTGGGATTACATCAAAAAGAGCGCTGCACAGCAAAAGAGATGTTAGCCAATACAAAGAGATTATCTACTACTGACTGGGAGAAAATTTTTGCATACAACACTAATAATAAGGGACTGATCACAAGATATACAGAGAGCTAATGAGGCCCAACAAAAACAAAAATGGGCAGAAGAACTAAAAAGACACTTCTCCAAAGAAATTCAAAAGGTCAACAGACATATGAAAAAATTTTAAACATTACTTGTACTCAAGGAAATGAAAATCAAAAGCACAATGAGGTACCACCTTCACCAGTGAGAATGACACATATTTAGAAAACTAGCAAGAATAAATTTGGAAGAATGTGGAGCAAAAGGAATTCTCCTGCACTGATGGTGGGAATGCAAACTGGTCCAACCACTGTGGAGAGCTGTGTGGGGAGTTCCTCACACTACTGAAAATGGAGCTTCCATATGAATCCTGCAATTGCACCCCTAGGACTCTACCAAAGGACGCAAAAACATTAAATCAAAAGGGTATATGCACCCATACATTTATTTCAGCACAATTTGCAATAGGTAAGATATGGAAGCAACCTAGATGCCCAGAAATAGATGATGGGATCAAGAAGATATGGTGCAATCAAAAAGGATAAATTCATGCCTATGGCAGCAACATGGATGGAGCTGGAAGGGAAATAAGCCAGAAAGAAAAATATCAAATGGTCTCACTTATAGGAGGAATGTAGAGGAAACAAATAAGGGATCAGGAAGAAAAAAAGTAGCTATAATAAAGTAAAAATCAAAATCATCAGTGAACTATAGATTAGAGACATTCTGTAGGGGAGGAGGAGGGAGAAAGATCAGACAGGGGTGGGAAGAGCACTGGGGCTGTGGTGATGGCGCCCGGGTCACTTGGGAATTTCACGGGGAGATAATACATTGTACAAAATGAAGGATGATGTAATAAGTAGGTTTTTAAAAATAAAAAGCCCGTGTTAGTTTTGTGTTAGGTCTCTTTAATTCCCTTTAATTTTAAGAAATACTTCATGCTTGGGGGACATGGATTTCTTTGGGAAAGAAGGATATCTGTTAAGTAACTGACCTTTAAAAAAATCTTATAGGCTAGTGGTTGTTTTCTCTTTTAGCTTTTTACTCAATTTATTTGAAAAAATACTATCTGTTGGAGTGGTGGCTTTTCTTTATAGCCTTTTTCCTTAGTTATTCATTTTTGTGCAATAAATGAATAAGTCCCCATAAATCTCGCAACTACTTCATTACCCATGAACCATCACCATAGTCCTTGTGCTTTTCCAAAACTCTCTTCCTTGCCCCTCTCCTTCTGTATGGGGCAGTTATGTTACAGAATATCCTACAATCTAGTTTTGCCCGACTTAGCGACGGCTACATAATTTGTGAGGCCCAAAGGAAAACAAACATGCAAAACCCTTTATTCAGAAATTGGTGGGAATAGCAACCATAATAGCAGAGCATTTAAACAGAAAAGAGTCTTTTTCAGGGGGCTGTATTTGAGTGCAAAGTCACATGCCCAGGTTTCATTTAGGTAAAATTTATGATGATGCACCTTTCAAGCCAGCATATCAAGAAAACACTGATTTGTTGAGTGGTCTCAGGAAAGTCTTCTTGAGGAAGTGCTGATCAGTCCCTCTATTCTAAATGGCTTAATCTCACCTTCAGGAACACAAAACATTCTTTGGTGGATCTCTGCTGTCTTTTATGTTTCTCACCTTTGCCTTCTTTTTCATTTTAATCTTTTCCCTGTTTTAAGGAGGAGTTTCACTAACTTGTCCTCCAAATTACTGACAATTTTCAACAGCGTCAATTTCTGGGCTTTCCTAACCCCACCAATAGAAATGTTAGTATTGCTATGCCATGTTGCTTTTATCAATTCTTATTCTCTCCATCTCCCTTCTCATCTCATGCATTTTCTTCTCAGTCCATTTTTCTTTATAAACTACCGACTCTTAGTAAATAAAACCTATGTTTTCTTCTATCAGCTAGGAGATGCTAGAACATTTTCTAAACTTAGTCATTTTTCTAAATCTAAGATTTCAGGGTGATATTCCCGTTCCCTCCCTCTGCACACTCTGCAGTATTTCCCAAAGATGCCATGCTGTGTGGTTCTTATTTTTGGCCACTCATCTTTAAATTGCAAGAGCTAACAGATACTGTGTTTCTCAACAGAGAGAGTATTCACATCTTTCTTGGCATTGCTCTTTGGGACTTCCTTCTCTACTACAGTATTTGGGAAACTGATCAACAGTTTACAGCTCAATTCCCCGTAGCCAGGAGATGTTCATCTAGTTTGTTTAACCAGACTAAAATAGGATCTTTTCCTGATAATGCTTTCTGCACTTTGGCCATAATTTCTAGCCACAACCGAAGAATAAATTGTCCAGTGTTTGTTTTCTTATTGTCTTACTTTAATAATATCAGTAGTGAACAAATCTATCAAATATTTATCAAGCACTTTTCACCAATTCATTGTTAGGTGCCATTCAAGCTAATTCCTTTCTTATAACCTTAAAGAAGAGCAGAGATAGGCCCTCCCTGGTGGCACAATGGCTTGGGACACAGCACTGCAAGCTGGCCACAGTTACTTCAGTGCAAGTTCGATCCCCTGCCCTGGTGGTGATCCACATGGCACAGCAGACCTCTCCTGACCCGCCTGCTGCTCCCCTCAGCAGTGTACTTCATCAATCTGCCTGTTCTGCTCCCCACTCTGTTTCTAATGAAGTCTTTCACTGCCCCTGCACTTGTACCCCAGTTCTGCATACATAAATTAATCTTTAAAAAAGTGCAGAGATATTTAATATAGGAATATTTTACATCTACAGTCAAGGTTCAACACTACCGAGAGGGCGGTGTTTTGTTATTTGTTTTCATTTGACATTTGTACTGCTTTCTGCAGATACTGAAGTAGAAGAAGAAAGTAAATACTTAATACTTAGTATACTAAATACTTACATAAATACTTAACAATGTAGCCAATCAATTTAGGAAAGAGACAGAGGAAGAGGTTTAGAGAAATTAGAAAAAAAGAATGGATAAAACAGCACATCCCTGCAAACAAGGCTGAAATGCTCTTGGCCCTGAAAATCTGCAAGTCTTTTTCAGCCCCTTTTGGAGGTAAAAATGAGGATGAAGACACCTACCAGCAGGGTAAAAACTTCCTGTTTGCCATCTGTAGAAAAATATTAGCATAAGAGGAACACTGAAGAGCAAATGCTAAGCCAGCATGGAGAATATGGAGTCTTCCAGATTCTACCCCCATGGCCTTGCTGCTAGAACTCACGCCCCACACATCACTGCCAGCATGCCGTGAACCTGACTTCCTGACTAGGGGGCTGCTGGGAACTAGAGATGGAGATAAGCTGTCATGTTGGACTCGAAAGACTGAACATGTGCATGCCTGTTCTCTTTGGAGCACACCCTGGTTTCTGCTCAGCTGGTGCCTTCTCTGAGCAGAAAAGACTGCATCTGGCTGCTGGCCAGCCTATAAATTCTCTCTCTGTCTCTCTCTCAGCGCGCCCTTTCCTATGTAAATAAATCCTTTTGATTTCTCTCTGTGTGTCCTGTATTCTAAAGGACAAGGGTGAGAACCGACCAAGTAGGCCATTCCCTTTATGTCAGGGTTTGCCCCATATCAAGCATTTATCAGTATCCGACTTAGCCAACATCTAACCTCCTGCTCCCCTAGAGCAACAGCAATAGGAATCACATGTCATCCATATACCATGATCCAAAAGCCGAGACATGCCATCAGCCGCAGTCCTTTCTTTGTGTCCCCAATTTACAAGATACCTTCAGTCTGGAAATTATAGTGGACGATAGCTTATATAGAGTACGGGCATGTGAGCAAAGGAGGAGCTGGGTAGATAGTAGAAAGCTGCATTTTTAAGTGATCAAAATAACCTCCACAAGCAACAACCCCAGGCCCAGATTTCTGAGGAATTTCCATCTTTCCTTGGGCTTCTACAGTAAATTAGACTCACTATCCTGATACTATAGACCAAATGGCAAGTTTTAACTACTATAACAAACAAACAAAACAAAAACTCTACACAGAGTAATTTAGAAAAAGGATAGAAAATTAATTATGGAATAGGTAATTATTAGAGTTCAAAAAATCACCTGCTTATTCTTCTAAAAAATTCTTGTTAAACCTAGGAAACCTGGGCTCATCCCTGGTGGCATGGCAGGTTGGAGCTCTGTACTGCAAAGCTAAGCCAAGGCATAGCTGCTTCAGTGCAAGTTCGATCCCCGCCCTGGAGGTGACCACATGGCGCTGCAGACCTCTCCTGACCCGCCCGCTGCTCCCCTCTGCAGTGTTCTTCTGCAATCTGCCTGTTCTGCTCCCCACTGTTTCTGGGTGAATCTTCTCACACACACCCCCTGTACCCCAGGCCTGTGCCCCAGTTCTGTATGCATAAATAAATACAATCTTTTTTTTAAAAAAAATCTAGTAAACCTTCTACCAGCTTTACCTGGTAGGTTTATCCTGAAAGGCTAAGACTTAGTGCTCAAAGGAGGAGAAAGAAAGCAAAATAACTGGACTATGATGAGGGCACATGGGTGATTTGGTGATGGGAAACCCAAGGGGATTGCAACTGGAATGGAAAAATGCACAAAAATGTGTAAAAATAAATTATTATAAAATAAAAAAAAAGAAAGCAAAATATTAATGACCCCAGAGTAGAAGCTGTGGCTTTGTGGTCTTGAATAGCAAAGACAGTAGACTTCATAGTCATTAAACATAAGATCTAAAAATCAGAGAGAAAAATAGTTGAAATACTCAGAAGAATGATAAATTAGAATACAGAGTTATAATAATGTTGAATTCATTCCTACCCAAAGAAGTTAAAGCTGCAAGACTTGGGGGGAGGGGTACATACACAGTGGGTATCTATGAAGAGCTGTTTCCCTCCTTCCTGTAGGGAGGGTAAACTATTTGATAGGTGGGGTGGGGGTTGGAAATACAAGATAGTTAGTACTTTAGAGCGGTCTAGAGTTACTACAGTAGAGGGTAATGTGTAAACGCTGCAGACTGCAGCCCAGGGACTAGCAAGTCTTGTGCTCCTCAACTGCCGAGTAGCAACAACTGAGGGGTGTTTGGGGAGAAGCACTTGGGAGCAGGCTCACTGGCTGTCACATCAGATCAGGGTACCATTGGGTCCTTACTCTCTCCTTCCTGGGTTAGGAGAGGTCTTAGAACGAACCAGAGAGTCACACAGATTCCACATTTAGAGAGAGAAGTTGCCAAAGTATCAAGAGACAGCTGACTGCCTACCAGAAATAGGCATTCTCGTTTCCATATCGAGATCCCAGCTGGAAGCTGTCTTTCCCAGCGTCCTTAACCTAGCAGTGTGTCCACTTATCGCCAATGGAACAAGAGGGAATAAGAAACAAGGGTGCTTCCCCCCATCTCTTTCTCCATCATGTGGCTGGAAAAGACTCAAGGCCATGGTTCCTGCAAACAATTCATGGGGAGTACCCCCAGGTTATATTAAATATTCACAGAAAACAGTAATAGCAGTAGCACATGCCATATTGAATAAAAGGGGGTTTGGGGTTGTTATTATTATTAAAAAAAAAATGTTAGAGGGGCCTCCCTGGTGGCACAACGGTAAGAATGCACACTGTAAGAATGCACACTGTAAGCTAGCCACAGCCGCTTCAGTGAAAGTTCGATCCCCTGCCCTGGAGGTGACCCACATGGCATGTCAGACCTCTCCTGACCCGCCCACTGCTCCCCTCAGCAGTGTACTTTGTGGATATGCCTGTTCTGCTCCCCACTCTGTTTCTGGTGAATCCTCTCACTGCCCCTGCACCTCTGGCTTGTACCCATTTCTGTATGCATAAATAAATTTTTAAAAATGTTAAAGAAAATGGTGTATCGGAACTGAGCAAATTACCCCTATTAAATGCTTTGGTTCAAATGAGCTTAAGAAAGAAATGATCAGATATTTCTTTTGGTCTGCAGCCCTAAGAATATATTATTGGGCACTATGAACCAAGAAAGTTTGGGAACCTCTGCCTTCGGAGATGGCAGAACCACAAGACGAAAGGAGGGTGGCTTCCTAAATCTCCACATGAAGGAAAGCCACCTACTAATTAAGAACTCCCACACTGTGGTGGTATACGAGCCAGAAGTAAACTTTGGTCGCATTAACCCATTGAACTTTTGGAGTTTATTGGTCATGATAGCTGGTATCAGCCTAACTCATCCACAGAACGTGAAGGAATCTAGACCTGAGGCCAAGAGCTACATTCTTGCATACAAAAGAGAACCAGTGACAAACTCTCGCCATCACCACACCAAGAGGTTGATGTGGAGAGCAGATACCTCCTTCCCAGCACCAGGTTAGTACACAAGTCCCCTGAAACTAAGATGGACCTCACAGGGAAAAAAAGGGTGGCGGGGAGGACATGAGGCAAAGGATGTAAATGAAACTCAGTAGCTTCAAACCTGCCATTAAAAAATCTACCACCCGGGCCCTCCCTGGTGGCGCAGCGGGCTAAAGCACAGCACAAAGAAGCTTAAGCCACTTCCGCATGAGTTCGATTCCCGCCTGCCCCGGAGGTGACCACATGGCGTGGCAGACCTCTCCTGACCCGCCCGCTGCTCCCCTCAGCAGTGTACCTCATCGATCTGCCTGTTCTGCTCCCCATTCTGTCCCTGGTGAATCCTCTCACCCTCCGCATCTCTGGCCTGTACCCCAGTTTTGTACGAATAAATAAATCTTTAAAAAAAAAAATCTACCACCCATGGACAAATTGAATGCTAGATGAATTGTACCACCAACTTATATATGTACATTTTCATTGAAAATTATAATATCTTAATTCCACCATATAGATGTTTCGGTGAGGAAAGAAATACAGAGGCTGCCAATTCAGTTTCTGTACCTATTCAGCCGGCTATAGAGCTGTGTGATTTTCCACCTTCTTTCCATGGGCCTTTTGCTTCAGGCCAGCGTCTCAGCTAGCTGAAGTTCTTTGCCCATTGGATAAATGGAGCTGAGGGTCTGGTGGTGATAGCACTTTCATTAGTCACCTCCTTCTACTGCTTCTCCTCCTGTGGGGCAGCAGGGCTATTTTTTGACCATGACTAACCAAAATTCACTGTTCCTCAGATGACCCCAGTAGAGACCATGAAGTAATTTCAAATACCAAGTCAATGAAACCAATGATTGTGTCACTTGTAAACATGACCCCCCCTTACTCACAAACTTCTAAATCAGAGGAATCTAGATTCATAATAAATTGATTCTCAAAAGTGGTAGACTGACTCCAGAATTCACACACTGACTCCAGAAATGAGAAGAAACATTTCACATGTATCACCTTCTTTGGTCCTTCCCGCACTGGCTTTTGGTATGAGTATTTAAACCTTGCATGGTTGCAGTGTCCCGTCAGACACATGTCCCGTCAGAGAGCCCCCACAGTTTAAAGAAGGCAGGACTATCACCACTCAGCCGAGGGATTCTCAAATGAGGGCGGGTTTGTCCCTTAAGCAGAATCACTTGGCAATGTGTGCAGACATTTTGTTGGTCACACTGGAGTGGGGTGGTGATGTTGGCATCTAGTGGATAGAGGCCAGGGACCATCTAGGGCAAGTCTCCATGACAAAGAATTACATGGGTCCATATGTCAGAGGGCTAAGGCCAAGAAACCCTGATTCAATTAATTTGTTGGGAAGTATAAAGTGCTTCTAAACCACAAACCCACCGAGAGCAGAAACTTTGTCCATCTTGTTTACTGGTCTAGATCTGGAACATGATGGTCAACAGATGCTGATGACAGAATAATAGATGATAAATACCTGGCAGTTGACCTCAGACATTTTTACATAAGTGATCACATCAGAACACTAGGCTTCTGGGATTTCTGGGATAGGAAGGGTTGGTAAGGTGAAGAATGCTGGGAAGGGGTAGCATGACCAAAATATTTGGGGTGGACAACTTCCTAGTGTTGTTCCCTTACCCACATATTACAACCAAATGTTTATAATTTTTCTTCCCTCCCCAAACCAGAAGGAAAACGTGCAATTTCCACACTGTCTTTAACTCCTTCATTCATTAAATGGTCTAATCCTAAGCACTGTGACAGGTGCTATCACCAAACCCTAAGACTTAGGCTTCATCATTTGCACAGATATTTGACATAACTGTTCTGATCTTTGCTAATAATTAAATATGGACATCTTCCTCTAGGAATTCTCCCCTTGCCATCGTCCTTAAACCTGGAAGAAAGACCAAGAGATAAGAGAGGGGTGTTCAGGTCCCCCAGCTGAGGATGGCTTGTCCTGTCCTGGGCTCCCTCACTGTACCTGAAGCCAAGCCCTCTGGCAGCACCAAAGGCAGCTTCCACGCCCCCGGTTATTTAAATGGCTTTTATCTCTTCTGGCCATAGTAGAGCCATATTCTGGGCTTTCCTGCCTGGTTCCTGGTGATGGGCTCAATAAATGCTTATTGAATGAATAAAATACCTTCTGCCTACTTCACAATGTCACCTAGGGCACCACCCTTTGCCAGCTTCACAATGTCACCCAAGGCATAGTTTTGCCTACTTCACAATGTCACTTTCAACGGACCCTGCACAGAAATGGGCACCTCACAGGGGTTCAGGGATAGACTAGTTTCAGATCTATCCGAATCACTCGCCTGCGGTGGCTCCAGCCAATGAAGAGAAACACGGCGGCTCAAAAGTTTTGAGTTGCAGCAAATGGATTTAGGTTAAACAGCCTGGGATGGAGAGGCAGTAATCACTGAGGGGTAAGGGGCCCGTGAAGACGTCTCCAGAACAGCAAAGGCTCCGAGCTGGGAGTCGGCAGGGGCATGCCTTTCACTACTGCTCAGGGTGCCTCGTCCCCACGGCTACGGAGGAGTGGCTGACCTGGCTGGAGCAGCGTTGATGTGAACTGATTCGTTCAAACGTTGGGCGGTAAAACCACTGGGCGCCGGGCAGTGCACAGCAAGAGGCCGGCGCAGCCTCCGGCAGTTGCTCGAGCGCAGCTAGGGAACTGTTCCCAGCCCGGCCCACAGGACGCTAGAGGGTCAGAGTGGACCGGGCTTTCCAGACGGGGGCCAGGCGGGGCGAAGGTTGTTCCCCAGCCCAAGTGAGGCTCCCCGTCCCTGAGCGCACCAAAAAAACGGGGCTCATGAAAGAGGAAAGTTTCAGCAGCCCCAACCTCTGAGACGCGGCGCCCCGCTGCCAGCCCAAGAGCCACCTTCGAACCGCCGCCCGCTGCAACCGAGGTCGCGGTCGCGGAGCCATGTCCCGCCGCAGCCGGGACGGGCACCTCAGGCGGCTGCTGCTGCTGCTGCTGCTCCTGGCTGCCGCCGCGCCGCCGAGCCTGGCAGGTGAGCCGCGCGCCCCGCGGGAAAGTGGGAGGCCCCGGCGCCGGCGCCGGTGTGCGTCCCCGCTCGCGCGGAGCTCGGACCCGCCAAGTTTCCTTCCTGCGGGGTCTGGGACCTGGGGGGACACCAAGGAAAACACTTCTTTGTGGGGGTGGAGGGGGGCTGGGACTGGCGGGAATGCCCCTGGCAGCGGGAGCGCAGGGGTGGACCCTAGAAGGCCCGACGGCTTCCGAGAACGTCCAGTGTTGGCCATGTTTCCTGGCCCACAAGTCAGTTTGCTGCGGCCTGACTCTTGGCTGGGGGAGCCTCGGCTGGTCCTGAAAGCGTCAGCCAAAGGACATCTAAATATATTTATTCACTTCACGGGGGCAGGTGTGATTTTAGGCAGCCATTTACCCCCAACCTAATTGTCAGAGATTTGAGTTAAATAACGACTGCCATCTGCTAAGTCAGCTTTATTTGTACCAGGAAGGGTGCTAAAAGGCTGTGGGGTTTTTTTTTTTTTTTCCTATATAGTGCTCACTATAAACCTAAATAGAATTATTATTCCCATTCTACAGATCAGACTTGACAACGAAAGATTTAGTAATTTGCATGAAGATACACAGGAAGTGAGGAAGAAGCTGAAATACCTGAGGGCTTTTTAAAAAAAAAATGATTTATTCATACAGAACTGGGGTACAGGCCAGAGATGCGGAGGGTGAGAGGATTCACCAGGGACAGAGTGGGGAGCAGAACAGGCAGATCTATGAAGTACACTGCTGAGGGGAGCAGCGGGCGGGTCAGGAGAGGTCTGCCACGCCATGTGGATCATCCCTGGGGCAGGCGGGATTGAACTCATGAAGTGGCTTTGGCTTCTTAGTGCAGTGCTTTAACCCGCTGCGCCACCAGGGAGGGCCCTACCTGAGGGCTTTTAATTAAAGATTCCCCTCTAATCTTAAAAAAGGCTTATGCCTGTAGATGTTGACAGTAATCTGTACCTTCTGTCTCAAAACAACAACAAAAAGCTCCCAAACCCCAAGTAAACAAGCCCTTGAACTGTGTCACCTTTCTTCCCAATGAGAAGGCTCGCTATGGGCACTTGAAAGACTTCACCAGTCAGAGTTTCTTTTATTTCATAATCCCTTTTCTGTGCTGACCTTAGACAAGAATAGGGTGGAGTTCAGGAGAGCAAACTCCTTCCCAAATTCAGCCCTGATTGTTGTTACACCACCTTCCCTCAACAAGTACCTGCAGTTACCAGATTTCAAGACCTTTGCTTTCGTAACTTGCCCACTTACCACTCTGAAATCTTTTCAGTCTTTCAAGGGGAAGCTCCTTGTCTACCCTGCTCCTGACTCTTGGTTTATCTGCATATTCTGTGTCTTACCTGGGCTATGATGGCTTTCTTGATGCCACCATTTTCCCCAAGGAAAACACTCACTGACTCACACCTGGGAGAAGCGGAAGGGTGGCCCAGAAATGGAAAGGCTTTGTGTCCCAAGTGGTGGCTGAAACCTTCCTTTTTTTGTTCTGCTTTTGGTTGATTGCATTGGTTTTGGTTGATTGCACCCTCCCTCGTGGCGCAGCAGGTTAAAGAGCAGCACTGTGAAGCTATGGGCCGCCACTGCAGGATGAGTTCAATCCCTGCCAGGCAGGGGACCCCTGTCCTACCCACTGCTCCCCTCAGTGGTGTATTTCAGTAGATTTGTCTGTTCTGTCCCCCACTCTGTGGTCCCCACCCTCTGGCCCGTGCCCCAGTTCTTGTATGCATAATTTTTTTTAAAAAAATTAAATGCTTCTGGAGATAGTGAGCTAGCCTGCTGCGTAAGGTGAAGGCCTTTCTGTGAATATGGGCACTCTTTATATTCAAGCTGCTGCTTCTTAAAGCAAACTCCCCAATTAAACTGGCACACTGCTAGGTGGGTAGGCAGCCAAGGCAGAGGAGTCAGGGCATTTCTGCAAGTGATTCTGACAGCACTGTGCCCAGCCATCCAGAAAGACTTCCCGTCAAGGTGTTAGAGGAAGGTGGTGATGCCCACACTGACTCTTTCGCACAGCTGTGACCTCTCGTTTCCTCTGTTCCACCCATAGGAACCTGTTTTGCAGCACAGTTTTTAGCAACTTTGTCTACTACACTGCCAAGAGATTGGGGAGAAAAAGCAGGGCCTCTGATTCCTCTTATTTTTCATGCTTTCTCTGAAGAGTCCAGTTTAGGGAGACTCAACACATACCACAGATTTTTTCACCTTCTTGCATTAATTTTATATTGACAAGTGGATGCCAATGCAAATTTAATTTTTTTTTAATTTTAAAAAATTTAATTTTTTCCTTTGGAGCTTTTGTTCACCTAGAAGTTGGTAAACCACGGCACAATCATCCTAACCCTATCTTCAAAACAACATAGATTTCTGCCATGTAATAACTTTGGGTTTAATCTTTCCATGCTGAAAAACCCCATCATTGTTTTAGGGTGTTGTGTATGGTGTATGTTTTTTCTTAGTGGTATATATGGTAAAACCAGGTTGTTCCAGGGGACAAAGAAATGGGTTGACTGCCAGGAGACTTATAAGGAGGCATGAGTCTTGGTAAAACTGGTTCCAAATCTCACCCTGGGACTCACACGGATACACTCCAAAGATTCATTCTTTCCAGTCCACCAAAGCTCATCAGACACAAGGAAGCTGATTCACCCTGATAAACACAAGTCTGTTCATCAAAATGCCAATTGTTAATTTTTGGCAGACAGGATATTGTATAGCAATATCTAGGCTGCTTCTCACTAATCAAGCTACAGGGAATAGACAGCAGAGATTCTCCAGCTGGATGCCCAATTCATCTGACTCCCAGTAGGACAGGCCCTTCTCCCACCCAGGGAGCTCCTCACTGGACGGAGCTTGCTGGGCACAATGGTTTTCAACCCAGCGACTGGCTCTTCCATACTTCTTTAGCTCCGGGCTCCCACATGAATTCTGTCAGGTGCTGGGCTGATACCTTTCTGTGGTTACGGAGGAGTTACCTGCCCTGAGGCCCATTCATTGTCTGTAAAGGCGATTTAGTAGACCTATTGTTGAGGTCAATCTCAAGGGATCCTTGAACTCTGAGGTCAGTCTTAATTACCGCTTCTCTAGGGGTAGTTGTGCCCACAAATGTTCATTCTTTCTAGATCTTCCTCCATTCTTGGGTAGTAAGATAGTATGAAATTCAGAAATAGAAGCCATGGGACCAGACAGTTCCAACCCTGCTCCAACCCTGCCTGACTGTATGATCTCAGGCCACCTATCTAATCTCTCCATGCCTCTCTTTCCTCACCTACCACGGTCCTAACTCTTGCGCTTGTAGTGAGGAACCAGGACTGGCTTACAGTTTCACAGGAGCTATTAAACCGAGCTGCCATTATTATCGGCCTCTCGGGGTGCTCTTCTGGAAATGCGTCACACATCTTTTGCTAAGGCAACCAGGATTGCTGCTGATGGTCTCTGTGCTATGAAGTCTAACTTGTTATAAAAGCAGGTTTTCTCCTTAATCGTGACCCCATATTTCAGGCACTTGGGATACATGGTGGCACATGAAACAGTGCGTTGCAAAACAAGAAGCTGCGCCAGAAGTCACTTACTAGTTGTGATTATCTGACCACAGTTGCCTTTTTTCCAACAAGCAGTTTCATTAAATATGCCTGCTTGACAATTTCTCAACGCTCCTGTCTGAGCTTTGCAAACAATCCACAACTCCTCGGTGGTGTCTTGATGCTTCGTGCCTAAAATACTACTGTAAATGTGACCCTTTTCTTGTGCTCTCCCTTTATCACTCTATTTTTAAGAATGGGTGCAGGTTTCCCTGGGCCCTGAAAGTAGGGATCTTAGGGGACCAGCTGTAATCCCAAGTGGTGTAAAGTAGCAACTGCCGGTCATTTGTATGCAAACACTTCTAAGTGGTTCCAGTGCCCAGAAGTCACCTATCGAATCGTACCAAGTAGCACATAAAATCTAAATCAACACATATAGTGATACAAGAAACACACCTGTAGAAAGTTTCTGGGAAGGACCTGGAGGCCTCGCTGCTGTGTGCTGCTGGTAGCTTCATGCGGTGAACTCCCCAGGCTTGCTTGTGCTTTGCGGCTTTTATCGTAAAAGGCGGAAATCCTTGTGGATTTCAGTGAAAACACGTGCAAAAGTAGCTCTTAACTGCAAACCAAGTGGCATCACATGAGCTTTTAAAAAGCAGGGGATACCTGTAAAAGGTACTTTTACAGACTGTGAAAGAAATGCTCACTCCTCTTTATTCTCAAACTTGTCGGTCCTTGGAGAAACGTGAATTTGGCCAGAAGCATGTTAAAAAGGAGCCATCTTAAGTCCTTCAACTGAGGGCAAAACATTTCTTAAAAGTTTTGCATGCTGATTTACTGTCATGGTTTGTATACTTATCGTGAACTGCATCTCGAAACTGTTCTGAAATGCACAACAGAAATATTTGTCTTCACACACCATTAGGCATTACTTTGACTTTTGCTAGTTGGGTTGCAAATTATAAAGCATTAACTATTGAGCTAGTAAAAGGTAGTAGAAACAATAGAATAAATAGCAAACGTTTTATTTTGTTCAACATTAAAAAAAAGTAATGCATTTAAACCTAGTTCTGTTTTGTGTTTTAACAAAATACAACTTATATTTCACAATCTTTTATGTAACTTTAAAGTGTGGCTAGAAATGTATTACTAATGTTGTGAGATTATATTACTGCAAAACAGGAATTAACTTAATGCAGTGAAACATGAAATTAAAGAGGTAGGAAAATTAGGAAATGTTAGCCTAAAATTTGAAACTTGGTTTCTGTGCTAACAAGATATTATGTTTCATCCTCCAGTGAAAATTGTGAAAGTCTCTTGAGAAGGCCACGCTTGCTTTGAAATTTGTCAATTAGCCTTGCAAATACAGGTGCAATTCCAGCATGTCAGTGTTGAGTTATTCCAAGTAGCCATTGGAAACCTAATACCAGAATCCTAATTCACACTTAGAAATCAACAATTAATACACTGGAGACTTGATACAAATCTGTCTCCAAGTGTCACCTCCCTCATTAGTGTGAAAATTTGGGATTTAGGTGGCTACGTAATAAAGAAAGCCTTGTGTTTTGATGTAGGAAGTTGATGCAGTGCCACCCTGCTTATCAAGGGCCTGCAATTTATCAGAACACAGACATATAATTCAACCGCCATCTAGGTGAGGCATGAGCTAAATGTGCCAGATGAGGGCAGGACAAAGTTGACCTTCTGTTGATATGTCTTTTGGTGAAAACTCCGATTTAAGCTGTAGAAAACAGTAGGTCCATTTCAAAATGAGAGAGCCATCATTCAGTTCTAAGTGAATCTGCGGTATTTTTCTTCGTTAGTGTTTTGCTGTTTTGAGGCCATTCTTAAAAAAAAAAAAAAAATCTTACCTAGTGTCGGAGGCACACGTGCATCCCATCTCTCATCCCTCACCTGCCTTTTATTCAGGCTTCTGCCACGTGTGACCTGAATCAGCTCACCTCAACCCCTCTGCAGCAGCACCCTGCTTTCTACCCAGCCTGTCTGAAATCACCATCGCTTAACACTGGAGCACATGCAACCTGGGAGTGAGGAATTTAACACTTCATAGGGCAGCCTTTGACCTGTCAACAGGTGCAGGTGAAGAAGTCCCTCTTCCACCCCTGGGGTCTACAGAGCTTATGCTACACACTTCCCTGAACACCTCCAAGTGCATCCTTGGAGCATGTCCCAAATCTGGCCTCCCTTGAGCAAGAGTGCTAGGCTTTGCTTTCTGTTGGAAAGGAGCCGAAACAACACCTTGGTATTTTGTTCATTCGTGAATCAGTTATTTTTTTAGTGATACTGCTGAAGAGTTGAGACAAACCTAAAAGCCACCTAAGAGCCCTTTCGGAGAAGGAACATGCAATGCCAAGGGACACAGAGAACTTCCGCAAGCCTGTGGTTACAGAAGAGAAAGCAATTCAAGGACCAGGACCCGAGGGTACTAATGAAACCCAGTCTGATTAGGTTACCCTCAATCTTAATTTTAAAATATTTCCTCACACATGCTATGCTACCCACTTACCTTCCCCACCCCCACCCCCAACTGACTGACTGAATATATTAGGCAAAAATTGTATTGTTCAGGGTTGATCACTATTAACTCTAACATAAATGAAGTGCTAGGAAAATTAAATTTCAAATATGGATCAGAGTGTTATCAGGATAGGTCACTTATCTAAATAAGGCCCCTTATGGCTATTTTACAATAGGGTTAGGTGGGGTGTTCCTCCCCCCCGACCCCGCCCCCTCATTAAAAACAATGACCTCATGGAATATATTAGAATACACAAGAAAATAAACTTGTAAAGTGGGAGTTTGGGTGTTCATGTCAACTGACATATTACAGTGATGGGAATTCTTCCATCGTTACAGGAGATAAGCGTTCTGTTTTTATAAGCAACATTGTCATTCATTTAATATATTCATTAAGGGTGTTGCTTTTGAAGCTGTTGTGAAAGTTGTTCAAATCTTATTTTTCATCTTCACAACTCTGGAGAAAATATTAGCACATGGCACATGCCTATGTGCCGCTGGCCCACCTTCTAGGCCTGTCCCTGGCCTGGCTTAAGGCACAGGGACCTGGGTTGTTATAGACTCACTTCTGTGACTGTTCCGATAAACTTCCTTCTCATCTCAGTAGCACACACATTAACCTAGATGCACCTCAGAGCTGTCACTTTGCTGGGGACAGTCCCCGGGGGGGTAGATGGGGATGTGGAGGGGCCACCTGCCCCATAGAGCTGGCCCCAAGCCAAGTCAGGGGCAGGAGCGTGTAAGACTTCCTGCCTTTTCCCTATTACACTTCTCACACCATCTGCCTCTCAACACAAAGATTTTTTTATCATTTTTTAATTTTATTAATACATATATCTGTTTAATTATTGTTCATTTTAAAACAATGCTTACTTCCCACTTTCCCCCCAAATTCACCCATGCATCTCTACCACAGTCCCCCACATTCCTCCCTCCCTCCTTTTGATCCCTCTTTTTCCCCCTTCCCTGTAGAATATCTCTGGTTTATAACTGCCTGTTTTGTTTTGTTATGTTACGTTTTGTAATAACAACACAATTTCCCCCCTGTGTCTTATTTGGTTCTCTTACATTCCTCCTATAAGTGAAACCATTGGATATTTTTCTTTTTTCCTTCTGACTTATTTCACTGAGCATGATCCCTTCCAGCTCCATCCATGTTGCTGCAAATGACAGGAGTTTATCTCTTTTGATTGCTGAGTAGTATCCCACTGTGTATATACATGACATCACAAAGATTTTTTTTTAAATAGAAAAGTAGCCCTTCCTGGTGGCGCAGTGGGTTAAAGCACAGCTCTAAGAAGCTAAAGCCACTTTAGCATGAGTTTGATCCCCGTGAGGTGATCCACATGGCGCAGCCGAACTCTCCTGACCCGCCCGCTGCTCCCCTCAGCAGTGTACTTCATTGATCTGCCTGTTCTGCTCCCCACGCTGTCTCTGGTGAATCCCCTCACCACCCCTGCACCTCTGGCCTGTACCCCAATTCTGTATGCATAAATAAATATTAAAAAAAAATAGAAAAGTATCATGACCGAAACTATTACGTGATCTAAGAAAATTAGCAATTAGCATGGTGAGGGAAACCATAGAGAATTGAAAAAGAGAAAACCCTGAGGCCTGGAGAACATCCATTTTGGGTGGAGCAAGAAACTTGGGTTTTAATTTTCAGCACTTGCTAAATTGGTGAATTTGTTGGCAGTCAGTTTTTCTCATGAGTTCTCTGAGGACTGGGCAGAGGTGGCTCATGAGTGAGATACACTGTTGCCACAAAAATTTAGATTTGCAGAAGGTGATTATTTTGTCAGGAAATTACTTAGCACCATTAACAGTGTAAACAGTCCTTGAGCATAGAGATAGTGAGCAAGCCAAGGTTTGAGACTGCTGGAGGAGTAGGTGAGGGGGAAGGGAGACAGGTGCTCTTGAGAAAGGCCAGAGCTAAAATTATGCTCTATTGGTAGCGCTGAAAGAGAAGAGACGGACAAAACTCACTTCCTTTTTTTCTGCAGTTCCTATTTATGATCCCTCCCTTGCTGCAGCAATTTTTTGTCTCTTTGTATTTAGTTAGCCCAGCTTCCTCTTTTCCTTATTGGGCTCACTGGTGGTAAGGACAGAGAGAATATTCATGAAAAACTGGGTGAGGGAGGGGGTAATTGCATTTATGGTCCAAAATCAATTCAGGGAGACATTTCTTGTATTTGAGGGGAGAAGAAGGGATGTTTCTACAAGGAAGCCTGTGATTGTCAATTTGAAGCCCATTAGCTTAATTAACAATTAGATTATTATTTGTCACCTGGAGTCTGTGTTCGGTGGACCATGTGTTCGGTGTTTACTTATGTTCTCACTTCCATTTTCCAACATTATGGTTGTGACTTGACTTAGAAGGAAGTCGACTTTCTTCTCAGGGGCACTCTTGAAGGGTCGAAGTCAGCATTAGCATCTAAGCCTGACGAAGTTCCTTTGGGCCAAGGCACCACGATGCATTAGTATTGATTATTATTAAACTTTGAACACTTATGTGATAGGCAGTCTTTGTGTCAAGACATAAAATGTTGAGTCTTTTGTTTACAGATAACCCCACATAGAATTTAATCTGAGCTTTCTAGTATTTGTCACTAAAAACTCAGCATATCCAAAAGTACAGCCATATTCCTCCCAGATCCATCCTCCAGCTTCTCCCTCTCTCAGATGATACACCATTCACCTGCTGAGTCTCCACCTAGATCCTGAGGCCCATCTGGCCTCCTCTCACCTGTTTGCTGAGATACATTAAATTCTTCTAGAACCTGAATAGCTGTGTACAGGTTTCTAAGAAGAAAAAAATGCACTCTGTCCACTTTCTTTCTTTAGGACATTTTCCCACCCCCCCCCACCCCACCCCAATTTTCTCTCCTTCCTAAGTCTCCCTTTCTCTTGTAAATATTTACTGAGTATCTATTTGGGGTCAGGCAATAAACCTAGTGCTGAGGAATATCTATGATCTCAAGGAGTTCATAGGCCAGGAGCATGTAAGTTACCATGTGGTAAGACCTACAGGAGAGGTACATATGAGATACACTGAGCTTGAAGATTGTCAGCCCCTCCAAAGGGGCTGCTGCTCTCATTCCTAAGTAGCGGTTTTGAGATTGCTTGGTGGCTAGAAAGAGAGAAAGTCTCAGTAAAGGAAGCAGTATATGCAAAGTGAGAGAAGAGGGACTGGCTATGGCAGGTGAGAGAGTGGTATGATGGCTTCCAGATCAGAAGTACATGGGGTGGTGGGTGAAACCGGTAGGTAGGTGGAAGCCAGCTCACCCAGGCCAAGGGTGTAGGCTCAGAGTTACACTTCTAGGAAACCAAGGTCATGGCAGGTCTGGGGTCCTCAAGCAAACAAATCAGTTTTGCACTCATTTTCTCATTGAAGTAACTTTGGTTTAAAACAGTATATAGGCTTCAGGTATATAGCATTATAATTCAACATGGATACATGCTACCTGTGATCACCACCAAAAGTCTAGTTTCTATCCAAACAATTGATCCCCTTTACCCAGCTCCCCCTTGGATCCCTCATAGGTAGAAGGTAGTTTTGTGTTTTAGAAAGGTCATTCTGATAGGATGAATGAATATTGGGTTAAAGTTCAGAAGGAACTCAAGAAAGTTCTCTTGTAATTAAGGATACTAACACAGAAAGAGCAAAAGAGGTGGAAACTGATGGAGAGGTGTTTAGGAAGTTTTAATTAAACACGATCCATGTGGGTGAGAAGACGAGGCCTGGATGGACTTGGTTTCTCATTGAAAGATCACAAAGATAACAGATGGTGACAGCTGTCTGGTGAAGACAGACTTGGACACTTAGCAGTGAGTTTAATGTAGGATATGTTTGTGTGGGTTCTCAGTGATGTACCCACAACATCTACAATATCATGACACAGTGTCACTCCAATTACCAAAAGAACAGATAATGGAATATGGGTATGGGTTGGGAGTGAGTATGAGTATGTTGAATTTCTGGAGCTTATGGATTATCCAGATGGTGGTGGTAATTTTGCCATTGGGTGGACAAGATGAAAGGAGCCACGGGAGAATGAGGAAAAAAGCAGGCAGAGGAGGTAGTTCAGGAAACTGCTGTTTCTGTTGCTATAAAAGGAAAGAGTTCGAAAACTAAGTGGCCTCCTGAGCTGAATGCTTTCAGAGGTGCTGTTGTGAATAGAATGCAAAGTTTTCATCTATGACCAAGCCAAAGCAGTGTTGATATCATGAGGGACAAGTGGCAGACTGTAGCCAACTGAAACAGGAAGAGGAAGCAAACTATGAATGTGCTACCCTTCCAGAAGAGGAGGCCCAGAACCACACTGTCATATTCATAGCCATCACCAGTACCAAGGACTCCATAAAATTTGTAATAAATTCATGACGGAAGTGAGAGGTTAGGCAATCACTGAATCTGGCCACAGGGTCCAGAGGAAGCTGCAGTTGTTTTGCTTTTAGCTATGAGATGGCAGATGCTCATACTTACACCAAAGGGGTGGGGGCTACTGCAGAGACAGAGTGTTAGGGTGCGGGAGCAAGAAGAGCTAGGATGGAACAGGTCCTCAAGAAGATGATGCTGAATGACGATCCAGGTTATGGGTAGAAGGAGTGAGGTAGACAAGCGAAAGAGAAGCGCAGGATTGGGCAAATTCACAACAGTATCAAGAAGCTGAAGAGATAGCAGGTATTAGTTTCCTTTTTCTATATAATAGGAGTCCGAGTGTCAGTAAGGAAACTAAAGTCATGGACTAAGCAGGAGAGACAGGATAAGGAGACAGAGAATATGTATGTTTGGCATGACTGACAAGGGTATAAAAGACCTTACCAGGGAGGCAAACCCCATATCCTTGGTTGACTGAAGAGGTGGAGAGAGCTCCAGCCTTGTCCCAAATTCCATCAGCCAGGATGGAGCCCATGAGCGCCCCCTGCCCAATACTCTAAGGACTCCCTTCCCTGCAACCTGGATCTGTGGGCTCTGGGTTCCTCCCCCTTGATCAGGGCTCCGGCTTCCCCCACCTGTAAAAAAGACAAACTATATTGGCAGATTTCCCAATTTTAATAGGATATTGAAACCTTAAAAGCAAATATGTTGGAATTGCTGGCTATGTAGGAAAATGCATCAGCCACTCCGTTCAATGCATCCTATCCCCTTTCTTCTAGAAGTCCACTATGCCACCGCGTACTGGATGCCTGCAGAAAAGACTGTAGAGATCAAAAACGTCCTGGACAAGGGTGGGGATGCGTATGGCTTTTACAACGACTCCGTGATGACCACGGGCTGGGGCATCCTGGAGATCAAAGCGGGGTATGGTTCTCAAGACTTGAGCAATGACGTCATCATGTTTGTGGCCGGCTTTTTAGAGGGCTACCTCACTGCCTCGTAAGTATCCAGATTGTGGGGAACTATGAGGCACCCTGCCCCTTTCTTTGTCCACAAGGGGCTCTTGTCTTCCTGGTGCTGTACAATAGAATTGAAAAGTAGCCAAGGGGCCTCCCTGTGGTGCAGCAAGTTAAAGCGCAGCAATGTGAAGCTGGCCACAGCTGCTTTGGTGCAAGTTCCATCCCTGCCCCAGAGGTGACCCACATGGTGCAGCAGGCCTCTCCGGTCTCACTCACTGTTCCCCTCAGCAGTGTACTTTGTCAATCTGCCTGTTCTCCTCCCCACTCTGTCTCTGGTGAATCCTCTCACCACCCCTACACCTCTGGCCATTACCCCAATTCTGTATGCATAAATAAATAATTTAAAAAAATGTAGCTGAGATCCTTCCACCTAGAGCATTATTCCAGTGATATTGTGCCCAATATCAATACCTGCCTAGAAGGAACAAAGCTCTCAACTGTAGCTCTCTTTGCAATCCTCCTGGCATTTATTGTTTTAAATTTACTGTTTCCTTCTCGTGACATCATTGTGAAGGGTAGCTAAACCAATTCATCTTACTAGGCACTTGTCTGGTGGAAAGCTAGTCAGGGACGGAGAACTCCAATACTGACAAGATTAATGGGAAAAAAAATTAACAGTCTTAAAATGATACTTTCAAGAGGCGAAGAGGTATTCAAATTGAAATCTGAATGTTTACCATAAATGTTTCTTTCAATTCTGTGGATTATTACGTCCTTCTCTTGTCTGGTAGCAATAACAGGAATGCAGTTAATCATACCATAACTGATGGCTCTCTTGGAGAAAAGCTAAGAAAAAGTTGCAACTCATTTGATCCGGCCTCATTCTTCCTTTGATATAAGAAGTGCTCTGAGGATATGGCCTTCTTTTCTTCTGTGACCTAGATTAGCCAGGCCTCATTCTGTGTGTCATCGTAAACATAGCCAGTCTTGACCTGAGTGCTGGAGATTATATCGGTTGCCGAAAGACTAGTTATTGGATTCTGACTCCTCTTCTTTATTTAAACTAGAAATTCCTGTTTTTCCTTTTATCCCAAATGTTTGCTTCCTTTCCCTTCAAATCCCCTTACTAGTATACTCAGAGATGCGCAAAATGTTATAAACTGATTGAGATTCTGAAAATAAGTCTAAAATATTGGTTGCGTGTAAAAATCTGCACATTTCACCCTTTCCTCCAAATCTTTATCTATTTCTATATCCACTAACTCTGATTACATTATATAACTTTAGTTCCAAATTTGGAGAAATAATTCGGACTGAAGTTGCGTGACTATAAATATGTCAGAAGGACCCATGTGTGATCTGCAGAGTTGGTTATTTGGGAAAACTGCAGTTTTAATCTGGGAGGGTATTGTTAAGACCTTGTGCTTTCTGGGGTATTGGCATCACTCTGGGTGAACTTGGGGAGACTGAGGCAGCGTCTGACCCCCATGGCACTTCTGCCATGCTGATGTCTCAAAAGAACATGATTTTAACTTTCATTTTTGGGGGCTGGCTTTTTCATCTCCTCCTGATTGTTAATGGAGAGCATTGACCTATCCTTGAGTACCTTTATCCTTTTATCAAGAAAATCCCTAGATTCATTCTAGTAAGTTCATTTGGTAAATAGCTTTTTCATATTTCTGGGTTAAAGATTACTGAAATGTATTTCTTAAAGAGACTGAGCTACTCATCTGAAATGGTTTCCTGGTATGCCTTGCTTTTTTGCCATGTCCTTTCAAAGAAAATCCAACTAATACTGTGTGTGTCAGTATTAGAAGATTCAAACAAACAAGCAAATAGCTTGCTCTGTATTGTGACCCAGGCTTTGAGGATTTGGCAGCTGGCCTGCCTTCCTTTCTCTAGTAACGGCAGCTCACCAGCAAGTGATCCAGAGGGGGCATAAGCTTCACCACCTACCTAATGTCCACAAGAAGAGCTGGACAGGAAGCCACAGAAGAGTCCTGAAAAAAAGGTGCTGGGTCTGAAATGGGTCTGCAAGAAGTGGGGGCTCTGAGTAAGCAAGCAGAGGACAGCAGGTTTAATAAAAAGTCCTAGGAACCTTCTCCCTCTATCAGCCCAGGGGCACCCCCCAGGAAAAGTTGTCCTCCACCTACAGTTCCCCCAAGAGGTTGCCCGGATGTGGGCCACGCATTCAAGCAGTTGGGCAAGCTGCCAGAGGATAAGGCCGATGTACAGTCCATCGTCAGCCTGCCACTCTTCAATGAGACTTGCGTGAGTGAGGCCCTTGGTGAAGCAAGTTGCCAGCTGTGCTAGTGAGTCCCAGCACTCAGGCTGCCTGGTGCCAGCCCAGAGTTTTCCAGTTGCCATGGTGATGGCCCCAGGCGCTGGGCTCCCCTGGCCAGCAAGCCTGTCCTGTCAACTCCTGCCCCTTTTCCATAGTGGCCTGATTCTCTCTCTTTGGGGGCTCTATCCCTAACCGCTCACAACATGGCTTTTACTTCTGTGGGTTTAATAAAAACTTCCCCACAGAAAAAGCAGAAGGGGAGCTGCACAGCGCAAGGGTCTGGATGGAAGCTCACGCTTCTGCTGCCACACTAAGTGTAGAGTGTGCCATGGTGGCTTGCATTTGAGAGACCAACTGTCTAGTCTTGATGGCAATGGTAATTCACCCCGGCTATGTGGTGCGAGAGTCCGAGAGGAGCTGTGCTTTGCAAAGACTTTGACATGGGCAGGAGAAGATGTTGAACAGGAACGTAGGTGGTAACGAGCTGAAGGGGGAACATGGAAGGAAAATGTTGGTATTTTTTATGTGAAGAAGGAGGGGGGAAAAGAGAGAGAGAGAGAGGAGACGGCAAAGGGGAAAGAAAGCAAAGAGGAAGAGGAGGAGGAATTACAACCAAAACTTCTTAGAAGGGCATTTCCCACGGCTACTTTTCAGAAGTTTTCATTCGAACTCCACTACTGAAATCAAGTAAGCAGGGGCATCAGTTACCTTTAGAGGTAACTGTGTGTCTTGCTCAGCTCAGAATAGTGGGATGGGAGCCAGCATGTTCAAAACAGATCCCTGGCAAAGGACTGGGGAAGAGGGAGGAGAGGAAGGAGGCTTCTGATTTCTCCTTCCTCTTCTGACGTGGTCTGGCGGGTGAGGGCTTATTCTACACTCCGATGCCCAGCAGTGTAGTTTAAAGGTGGAGATCTGCCAGATGGAGTCGAGAAGCTGGACTCACAGTGACAGGAGCCCTGGCAGCGAGACAGACGGTGGGATGCTGGCAGGCGCCAGGGGCTGCAGCTGCTTACGCCCACCCAGCACCAAAGGCAGCAGCGAACAGCACGTGGCAGCACAGCCACCACCATGTCCACGGAGTGGGGACACGCAGTGGGGTTCCCCTGAGCAAAGCTCTTCGACATCCTCTGAAGCAAAGCCAGAGAGATTCAGCTGTCCACCACCTGCAAGTCACTGTTGCACCGGCCGGGAAGTGCCACCAATGTGGAGAAGGAACAAGCATTGCAGGCCAGGACCGTTGGCAGGTTTCCAACCACCCATGGGCTGTTGTCCAAGAAGTCAGAGCGCCTTCACACACACACATTTTATCCACTTAAGACATACTCTGCTGGGGACTGTTAGTTGGGGGTGCTTTGCAAAGCATGACCCCACAGACCAAGAGCTTTCGAGGGTGAGTTTGTGCCCGTGGTCCAGAGACACCACCTTTTCTCATCTTCCTCTCCACTGGCACAGATGCTAGGCGGCAGCTACGAGCAGTGGCAAGAGCAGAGCTGCATGTTTCCCGTGGCACCACATCTGAAGTGGAGTGGGTGCCTCATCTTCTCTGACCCGTGGTGGACCAGAGAATGGATATTCTGAGATGAGTGATGGGGAGCTTCAGTCAAGAGATTGGCCAGATCACCTGGGAATATATCATTTCTCTTTCCAGCCTATGAAATGCTTGAAAGATCTCATGAAACACGCATACACACATACCAGCCTATCATTTTCTTTCAGGTGTTCAATAATTTGTTGCTTCTTAAACTTTTACAGCACTCTGCAGGTCTGACCTCGGGCACATTCCTTTATAGATATCAGAAAGCTTCAGGCCATCCACCTATGCTACCCTTTCATCACAAGTGATAGCAACTGCCATATCCAGCTAAGCGTCAGCTTCAAGAAGCCTCTAGATAATTTCAGAGGCTTCTCCCACTGTCTTTTGCCCTTTCTCCCTTTCTTTTCTCCTTCTTCCACTGCCTCCACCCAAGCCAGTCACCTGATTCATGCACAGCAAGATGTTGAGTTCTGATGGTCTCCTGAGGGCCTGAATCTCTGCAGCCTCTCACTCAACCCCTTGCAAACAATAATTGGAGCCCCCAATTCCTGATAGTAAGATGCTGTCTCCCCCAACTCCACCTATCAAACTGTTGCGCTACCTCCAAAAGCTGTCTCAGATCTACCTTTTTGACGAAGCCCTTTCTGCTCCATTCTCACAGGTCTGGAAGTCTAACTCACCTGGCCCCTCAACTGTCTTTTGTTCCTGGAGGGCAGGGTCCCTATCTTATTCAGCTGTACATTCTCCAGAAACCTGGCACAGGGCTTCTTCCAGCAGTCACTTCTTTACATACTTATTAGATTTAATTGAATCCTTTTTGTCAGTCTTATTCTATTGAAGAAGAATCAGAGTGTGAGGTACATATTTCCATGTAATGCATAGCCTTGGCCAAATGGAGCTTCTTCCCTTGTTTTGTGACTCTACGGGGTGGCTCCCTGAGAGTTGCAAATGCAGTCTTTAATGTCTCACTAATGAAAACTGATAAATAGTTATAGACTGAACTTTAATGAGTCATGAAATCTTCCTGGAAAAAATGGTGGTGGGGGAGGTGTGTATTGCTCTAGTTGTTAATGAAGTGGTTGATCGTTTGCGTTGCTGGAGCAGCTGCTAAAATGACCTCCTCTGGAATTAGCTCACTTAGTGAGTCAATGCAGGGCAACAAACACCTGTTCTACCACCTTGTGCCAGGCTCTGGGTATGGCAGGTGGGAGGGGCTGTTAGTTCATGACTGAGTACATTCTTCAAAGAGGACCCCATGAAGACTGGCCAGGAATACTAGCGCACATATGAATCAAGTAGTCAAAGACTGTGCTATTTTGGGCTTACCCTACCACCAAGAAACTCCTCAAGAATCTCCTCCATACCCCCAACTTACTCCTTTTGATGTTAGAAATTGAAAATAATTTCCGTTCAAGGCTAAGGCAAAGCAAGGCTTGGTCCTATCTTCAAAGATGCCACATGACCCAGCACTAATTCCCTTTCTGTATGGTGGCTCCAAGTTGGGAGCAAAGTGGGCATGTTAAATTGTGAGCCCCTTTTCCCTCTGGCCTGAAAGCTTATTCTTTGCTTTGCCTTTCATTTGAAGTATTTTACTGACTCAAAAAGCTCTTCATTGTAAATATTCTTGGTCTTCTCAGGGAATCCAATGGAGGCCCCCCGGGAAAACAGAAAGAAGTGGAAAAGAGACGAGAGAATATAAGCACAAGTACCTTAAATTCAAAGTTCAAAAGTACAAAATACAAAGTTCAAAAATACAAAAATTAAATACTAAGTAAAGCAGTCAACAAAATCACTAATGTTAATATACTCCAGATTAATTTTCTAGGATGTTTTACAAATACACTGAGTGCTAAGTGAAAGGTAACTTGAAGAATTCACAAAACAGAAAGGAAGAAATAAGAAAACAGGAAGAAATAAGAAAATTTAAAAGAACCAGTTTGAAATAGATAGAAATCATGGAAATTAATTTTTAAGTGTTAAATAGGCAAACCATCTTAGAAAAGATTCTAATTGGAAATTAGTACCAAGACATTGATATAATATACAGCTAAAGACACGAAGAAGTAAAAATTGTGAGAGTTGTTAGGTAAAGGTTTGATGAGAAACTCCAACGTGTCTAGAGGGTCCTAGAAAAAGATACTAGTGGAAGCTGTAGGTCGGCACTAGTGAACCGGTGATAACTGAGGTTTTATCAAAATTGAAAAAGACATATGTTCTTAGCTGGAAGACCATTAGTGCGTGAAAGTACAGAATATTTAGGATACAGAAAATGGCAGAAGCAATCAGAAAGAGAAGGCATTGGCGGCAAAGGAAGCTCAGCTACTCTGACAGCGTGGTTTTCATTAATAACAGCAGAACCAGAAAACAAGGATAATAGCTCAAAAGTCCTGAGAGAAATAGCTAACTAGAATTTTGTTACCATTTGAATTATCCAAAAGCAAGGACAAAAAAGAAGATAATTTTAGATAGATAAATAAGTCTGTTTCACCACTCAAACACTTGTGTTAATCTATTGTAGGGTAAACTTTAACAAAAGTAGCAAGAGGGAAGTTGGGATATTAGCATTAACAGTTACTATAAGGAACCAAGTTGACACATTTTAGTGTAAATGTTAAAATAGAAAATAATTTTACATAGAAATAATTGTAAGTAAGCAGTTAGAATGAAATCTTGAACAGTAACATGATAGAGGGTTGCAGTGGGCAGCTAGAGCTTGCTAAAATATGCATTATGCTGGTGGAATGAGATGTGGAGTTCATTCAGGATTTATGAAAAATGCATAGTTTTGAATATTTTTAAAAAATTCATGATAACTAAAAGAATAGGTACACATTTCACAGCTTCCAAATCAGCAGAAGTGAAAAGAAGAATAATAAAATTTATCTAAACTAGGAAAACATAAGTCCTCCCTGGCGGCAAAGCGGGCTGGAGTGCTGCCCTGGGAAGTCAAGCTGAGCTGTGGTGGCTTCAGTGCGAGTTTGATCCCCACCCCGGAGGTGACCCAGATGGGTCACCTGCTCACCTGCTGCTCCCCTCAGCAGTGTACTTCATTGATCTGCCTCATCTGCTCGCCACTCTGTTTTCTGGTGAATTCTCTTGCTGCCCCAGCACCTTTGGCTGTACCCCATTTCTGTATGGATAAATAAATAAATGTTTAAAAAATATATCAAAAAATTTTAGGAAAACATAAAAGCAAGGGACACATAAAGGAGTGGTAAGTGGAAAAAAAGATTTAGAAATAAATCCAAGCATATTAAATTAAAATCAATAAACACAAAGGGATTACTTCGGTCAATTAATGACATTTAATGGGGCAGCTGTGGTTTTTTTTTATTATTGGAACTTATTTTTATTTTTTTAAATATAAGTTTATTTTTACATCCTTTTGTACATTTTTTTCCCCATCTCAATTGTAATCCCTGTGGGTTTCCCATCACCGAGTCACCCATGTGCCATCACCATAGTCCTGTGGGGGCAGCTGTAGTTTTAAGGTACAAACTTGCAACTGGTAGATGACTATGTCCTTGAGGTCTAATTCAAAGCTTAGTGATTATAGACAACACTGTTATAAACTTCAAAGTTGCTAAGAGACTACATCTTAATTGGTCTCACCACAAACAGGAAATGATTATGTGCCATGATATATTTGTCAGTTACATACATGATATATTTGTCAGTTACATACATGATATATTTGTCAGTTACATACCTATGTAACTCTATGGAGGTAACCCTACTGTACCTATAGCAGGAACCAACCTACATGTTGTACAGCTAAAATGCATACAATATTTGTCCATTCTAGTTTAATTTTTAAAAAAGTTTACTGTATTACCTATGAAACACATTTAACTTTTTAAAAGTAAATTTTAAGATAAAAAATTCCAAATAGCCAATAATCCCGGGGGAATGGATGTTAAGACAATGAACCACAAAACTGTCCTATCAAATTGTAAAAAATTAAAGTCTGACAATGTCAAGTGTTGGTGAGTCTGTGGAGCAAGGAGTCTAATGCAGGTGGTGTGAAGGTCAAACAGTGCAGCCACTGTGGAGAATTCTGGCAATGTCAAGAAACATGACAGAATATTCACCTCAGCATTCTATTATTATATATTTATGCATGTGTGTCTGACTGGCAAGAGTGTTAAAAAGGAGACAAATGTTTGACTTTGCATATGAGAGTGGAAAAAAAAAAACAGTTAAATGTCACCCATGGGAATGCACACACATGTTGTTACTTCAGTGGAGGAAAAGACTACATCTAATTGCATTTGATAACAGAGATTTCTTTGAAAGTGTCATGTTGAAAATTTAAAAAAGAAAAAGAAAAGCAAAATAAGAAAAATGTCAAGTTGAGAGAAATAAACAAGTTAGAATGATAGTATGATCGCATTTATATTTTTCTGAAATAATTTTTTTTTTCTGCCTCTCTTGTTTAAAACTATAGTGACAAACATCTCCATTAACTTTATATACATTGTAAAATACTGGAGAATTTTGGTGTTTATTATGCCATTCAAATGTGTATGTTTTAAGGTTTATTGAAAAAATAAAGCATCTGACCATTCTTTGTAAGCAAACCTGTATATCAATGGCTATGCATGTTTTGAGGCATTTAAAAATGTTTTTTCTATAATCCTTTTTTTTTTACAAAAGTTTATTTTTACATCATTTTGTACATTTTTTTTTTCCATCTCAATTGTAATCCCCGCGGGTTTCCCATCACCAAGTCACCCATGTGCCATCACCATAATCCCGTGCATTTCCCTCCCCCCACCCCGTTTTTGATCTCACTCTCCACTCCACCCCCACAAAATGTCTCTGGTATATGGTTGTTCATATTTTTATGGCTAAATATATATGTAGTGGTGATGTACAAACATACATGAGGATAATAAATCACTGATTCATGGTTGTAATTACCTCTGGGAGATGAGATGGGTATTCGTGTACAGAGGAACCTTAATTCCAATGTTTTACTTCTTTTTAAAAATATAAATGGCAAATATGACAAAATACAGTGATTTGGTAAGTTGGGTCCTTGCTACACCCAATTCTTTTCTGTACATAGGAAATACCTTCCAATTATAAATTGTGTATTTGCTCTGTTAAAAATGATAGTAGCAAGGGTCGCAATAGAGAACATTTCCAGCTAGCCATGAGATTGGATCATTTATGGTGATGAAAATATAGGAGAAAAGAAATAGAAATGTGATAATTTTCATCTGTCATTTCAGACAAATGTATGACCACTTCACAAACCTGTACCCCCAGCTGATTAAGAAATCACCCATCGTGGATAAAGTGCAGGAGTTCTTGGAGTATGTATAACTTTCCTTGTCTTACCGTTATTGAGGTTGTAAATCTGTCATGTCATACAGCAGTTTTCCAGTCACTTTTTATCGCTAGGCAGGACTTTGGAGTGGTTCTTCTAGTAAAAGGAATTTATGATATGAAAACTGGTTGTAAGCATGTCCTTTAATTTGGGCTCTTTTGAAGTTGATGGCAAACAAGACATTCTCACTTGCTAACATCTATGGGAAGATACCACTCTCGTGAGGCAGGCGGTGTTAGCTCTCTGGTTGCTTCTACGTGGAGGTCCCTTTCTTCCCACAGGGATTCCTGCTTTTCCCTCTTTAAGTTGCCTGGTGATTCATCCTAGCAGTGGTGTTAAGTAATATCTAAAGTCATACTTTTCATTTTAACAAAATTATCTGAGACTCATAATTCTCAACATTTCAAAAATGTGTTTCATAGTTGTAGAATGACAGATTAATTTGGGGACAGAAGGAAGGGATCTTGAGTCAGCCCTCTAAGTCATACACTAAGCGACCTCTTGATCAAATGTGAAAACCCTGTGGAGTCATAACCCATTGATCCAGATTCCATGAAGTGATGATACTGTGTTCTATGATGGAGCTGCAGAGAGTCTGGACTGAAATAGCTTTGAGCACTTGGTTATGTCAAATCATCCCCTAGAAAGGGCAGAAAACTAAACGAGGATTGACAAATGAAAGGACAAGACTTTTTGTTAAGCATGTTAGGACAGAAGTGTTGAGGCAGTTATGAGTAACACTTGAAATAGAATAAACCATAAACTTGAAAACATCTGAGAGAAATAGAAATATAAATGAACCACCCTGTCTCTTAGGAGGTTCCCCCCCCCACCCAGGTTTTTCCCCCCTGTTGTTGAACTTTACAACTTTTATGTGCAAAAGTGACATTAATCAACTTGTCCTTACTGACTTGGAGTAACATTAAACATTGGTTTAAATGAAATTCATCTGGATGGTACATCTTTGACTTCTGTAGGCCACAGAATCACAAGTAGATAAATATTATACCAAATTTGGTTGTAGAGAGAACATGAAGGAAGCTATTAAGGAAAATTCCATAGTCTAAGAAACAGCAGATATTTTAGGATTTGCCCTGATAGCCTCTCAAAGTGATTGAAAAGCTACAAGATAGAGAATTTAAATTGTACTGGCATCAAAGTATCTACATATATAATCTCTACATGCATAGGTTCAATTTAACTTTGGATGTACAACCATACAAACTTTCTAGGACAAAAGTAATTTTCTCTTCCAGGAAGCAAGATCAGTGGACCCGGGATAAGATAAAAAATTCCAAGGATGATCCATTTTGGAGACATACAGGCTACATTATTGCACAGTTTGATGGGCTGTATGTAGGGTCAAAGAAGAGGGCGATATTAGAAGGGAGAAAGGTAAGATTTTAAAGAAAGTACTTAGAATGTATAAGGCATTGTAACAATACTGGAAATTATCTTTAAAATAGCATTCCAATTGAGAAGCAGATGAAATTAGGTCTAGAGTCTAAATTCCTTGAACACAAGAACTGTCTGATCTAGGGCTCACTCCTTATACAAAGCTAAACACACAGACCAATTTGCTTCTGAGATTTTTCAAACTGCCTTCACAATACTGTGCTCTGGAGTAGGTTAAAACACTTGGAGTATGGTGTGTTTAACTTAATAAAAGTGGTGATTTAGATGATATGATCAGTATGATTGTTAAAGCAAATGCTAAGTGGTTAAGTTCTGTGCTTCCATTCTCTGCAAAACACACATGCACACACTTGAATAGTCATCAACATTTTCTCTTGAAAGTTTTATGGAATTTGTTGAGAATTCAAAAGAACCATTAGAATTCTTGAATAATGACTGCTCCTTATTCAAAAAACAAACCAAAGAATATTTGGATAAGTAAGTAATTGGGTTGGATGTTTTGCTTTTTTTGTTCTTGTTTTTTGGTTAAAGTAGCATTTTTTTGGTCTTCTCTCAATGTCTACCTAAAAGCCAGTTCACTAGTCTCCTCATTAATAAGTCTCCTGGTCTCAGGCTCCTCTGTTGGAATGACTCTTGGGGGAGCAATGCTCTCTGGTTAGCACCAAGTTCATGTCCAAGTCTATTCACTACTTCAGGGTTAATGCTATTGTGTCAAAACATAATCAGAATCCAAAACATCCGAGTTGAGTATTTATGCCATAAAAGAGTAATTCCCAACTGGGGGTGATTTCCCTCAAGGTGCTATTTGGCAGGGTCTGGAGACATTTTTGGTTGCCCGAACTGGCAGGCACTGCTGCTATCTCCTAGGTTGGCACCAGGGATACCATACAACACACAGCCCCCTCCCAGGAAAACTGACCTAAAGTATCAGTAGTGCCCAAATTGAGAAAACTGTAGGCAAATTCAAATAGACAGCTGTTTTACTCTTAAAAGACACTTCCAAAACCTGTGGGTATCAAAACATGTAAACCATCTCTTATAAGTGATAGTTATTTTATAAGCGACTGTAAAGTATAGGACACCTGTTATTTTAAGGTCCCTTCACAAAGGAGTAATCTAATGTATCTCTAAGAAGCGGGAAAATAGAAAATGACAGCTGACTGCCGCAATTCAATGTTAAGTGCAAGCTTGTCTTTCCCAGCCCATGACCGTATTCCAGATCCAGTTCCTGAATGCCGTGGGAGATCTGTTGGATCTGATTCCCTCACTTTCTCCGACAAAAAACTCCAGCCTGAAGGTTTTCAAGAGATGGGACATGGGACATTGCTCTGCTCTTATTAAGGTGAGACACACACAACAGCTTTTCTCTTGTTCTGGTCCACACAGACCTTTTTCTATACATCACCCAAGTAAGCCAGCCCCTTACCACCCTGGCTGCCACTGTCATAGGAGATTAGGACTGGAAGGAACTAATGGAAAGAAATGGATGCAAGTGACATTGCTTGTTTCTCCCATTTCTCCTCTATGTTGTACGTATCTGTCACTTCCACTTTCCAAAGTTTTTCATTTTAGATGCTAGGACAGAGTCTATATATCTTGTAACATTAAAGGTTAATGTTGGATTCCCTGGGCATATTTTCAGTCAACACCTGAATTGATGCAATCCCCAAAAGCTGCCTACACTTGGAGTCTTTTGTGTCACTTACCGTGTGTCATTTGCTGTTACTGACTATAGGTTCTTCCTGGATTTGAGAACATCTATTTTGCTCACTCTAGCTGGTACACGTATGCAGCCATGCTCAGAATATATAAACACTGGGACTTCAACATCAAAGATCAAGACACCAGCAGTTGTCGCCTCTCTTTCAGCAGTTACCCAGGTAACTACGTTGACAGAAGGATCTCTGAATACTTTGAGTACTATTTCAGGATAAAAACCATGATAATTAAAAGTGGATGGGAGAAGAGTACTTAGTGGTCACTATACACTGATGTACCTTTATTTCATGAGCCTTTTATGAAGAGATTTATATTGCTTAAGCAGACTGGCACACACTAAGTTAATAGGGTTGCCAAAATTCTTTGATAAATGTACCTGAGTATTAAGGACAGGTTCTTTCTAGGATCCACAGTAGAAGCAAAGGTGAGTGAACAGAGCCTGCTCTCAATAGGGCCTGTCCCTATTTCTTATCCATTACAATATCCACAGCACTTAACCTGGTGAGTGGCATTGACTACTCAATAGATGTTTGCTGAAAGAATGGATGAACAAATGCAGAGACTTATACATCTTACACTAATGATATAAGTTCAATGCAGATAAGAATATAATTACTGGCTATTGTATATGCTACAGCAAAAGCGTAAGAAATTCCATGAATATTCAAAAGTGGAAGAACTCACATCGACTTGGGAAATAGGAAAGAGAGTTGTCATTTGAAAAGATGAATGATGACTAGAACTTGAGTAGAGTAGATAGAGATGGATGGGGAGGATGGTGTTCATAGAGCAGGTTGCAAACTCCTAAGCCTAAAGGAGAGAGGCAGGTGATATATTAATGGTGAATGAGGGTGGCTGGGATCAGAGAACAGAAGTGAAAACCGCAGTAGCTAACACCTGATCCATGACCCAGCTCCTTTGGTGGAATAGACATGTGGATTTAATAGCCAAAACCCAGTGTGTGAATGCAGCAAAGCATGTGTACTTGCTGGAATTGCCCCTCAATTGTGGCTGTGTAATTGTGTTTCCTCTTTAGGAGAAATCAAGGGATAGTTCTTACTAATCACTATGGATGCCGCATGGACACTTTTGACCTTAAATGATCTACATGCACCTCACTGGGTGGTTGACCAACCACCTTCCAAGTCTAGCTACCTTTGTGGATCTTGTTTCTTGCATAATTACTGTTCCTGATAGCATTAATGCCACCCTATCTCAAATGCTACTAGGGATATCAACTGACATTTTTCTGTCCTGTTGCTCATCCTTCTTCTGAGACCACTGGATTTCCCCTTTGTCTTGTATGCTTAATTAGTTCAGTATTGAAGGGTACTAGGACTTCTGATTTATGCTGTGCTTTGATTCCTTTATGTTCCATTTAGATTTAAATTTAAGAGCAGCAAGAGTCTGAGACCAGCCAAATATTTGTAGTTGTCTTGCTATTTATGATAAAATTCAGTGCGCAGGTGTTTGACCATCTTCAGAATGGTGTTCTGCCCTCTTGATAGTCCTGGATCCCAACAGTTGTGCTGGGAAGGGTTTGGAGGAATTTTCTATGACTCTTGGAACCCTGCTAGTTGTGTATAAAATCCTTCCAGAATGGAGGTATAGGTAGGTCCATAAATAGGACATGTTTTAGGGCTATTGTGAGAAACAGGATATTTATTTACCCTGAGATGTTTTCATAGGAGCCAGCAGGACAATATATTTTCCCTTACTCGACAGCTTTGTTGTCAACAGCAAACATGGAAAAACATAGAGCCTTATTTATGTTACAAAGAACAAATTTAAAGGGGTCAACCACCAGGAATTCACCCAAAAGATATTCAAACTTTTCCATGAATTTCATGCCCCCATGAGCTGTTGATTTCAGAACAACACTGCATGATCTGTTGGTTCTTCTTTGCTGAAGTTTCTTAGAGATTGAGTAGATTAGGAGGCATTAGTTTTGTCGTTGAGGGGGCAGGTCCTGGTGACTCTTCATGGTACAGACCAGGATATTAAGAAGTGCTGAGACAGGACAGACCAAGGCAAATGTTAAAGATGATGAACTAAGGTGGCTGATGCCACTGCTAAACAGACACCCCTGAGGACTGTACCTGCACTGTCCATGCTTTTACAGTGTATCCTGACTCCTCCCCAATTCTACAGATGTTACCACCAAGATAATTTTCATAACAAACTCTGAAGCTTCAAGACACAAAGATCTTTTTTTGAGGTTTCCAAAAAGGAAAATGGTAGAATCTGGACAACTGATCACTGGTGAGCCTCAGGTTATCTGTAACATGAGGTGAACACAGTGCTTACTTTGTCAAGTTGCAAACATATAAGTTGTTCATTCATTGACAGTTTTCTTTTAATTTTTGTGCTAGGCAAAGGATTACAATCATGTATAGGACAGGTACAGTCATTACTCTAACAAAGTTTGCATCTGATGATAGAGACACATAAAGAGCAACAGTAATAAAGTGTGATTCATATAATAAGAAAGACTACTTAGGGATGAGATTGCTTCTAAGAGACAGTGAAACTTAAGTTGCGGCATAAAACATAAGTCTAAGTTAGTCAGGCTAATGGGAACAAAGGAGTGGTAGAATATTCTCTGTGGCACAAGCAGCATGTGTCAAGGTCAGTAGGCAAGTGTGGAGAAAGCCAGAGAGATGAAACAAAGGGCAATTCAGGACAATTAAAGCAACAAGTGGAATAACATTAATAGATCCACATTCTTAAACTATCTGGCCCCTGAGAGGAAAAGAGAGGCTGCCAATAAAACATTAAGTAGGTTTATGGAATAATCCAGATGATTGTGTCAAGCAATGTCTGGATTGACATCCATCCTCATGAAGAAGCCAAGATGTCAAAAATGATGAAAATTACTGCAGCACATCATGACTTTCTGTGTGCTCCTGATGCCCTCTCTAGGATTCTTGAGGGTTAGTTACTGAGTAAGAAATATCAGAAGGGCATGAGCAAAATCCAAACTCGAGCTAGCATAGGGCAGTTGAGGAACCAGCATCATCTTCATGCTAACCTCCTCCAGCACACCCAGGGTTTTCTAAGCCAATCCCATGCTCTGGGTTGATGAAGCCCCAATTGGCTCCCTAAAAATAGAGCTGATTCCATTTAGGAAACAAAATAATATAATAGTCCCCATCTTAGCCCAAAAAAGATTTAAGGTGAGTTGGTATATTCACAGGTTCAGTCATGTTTTAATATCCAGAAGGTTTATTATTACAAAATCAAGGATGCTTGCATGGACACAGCGGGTAGAAAGAGCTGCCCCTGAAAGGCAGGTTTGTTAGAAAGGCCTGCATGGTACCGGTGGACAGTCCAGGGAGGAGAGCTGCCTGTGTTGCTCTGCAAAGGGAGAAGGTGATGGAGAGAAGCACCTGCATAGCCATAGGTGGGCAGGAGCCCCGCCAGGTTCAGTCATTTTTAGTCTGTTTTAGGAGTAGGAATGTGCTTCATCCTTGAGGAAGTTATTACTTCTTAAGTTATTTCTTCTGAATATGCTCACAAGGTATGGCCTAAGCGAGTCAGACGTATTCTACATGCTGATCATAATCTCAGTATATTCACCCTAGACCTAAGCTCGAGAGGTTTCAGCTTTGAGTCCTTCCTGAAAACTTCCTAAGTTGCCTTCTGTCAACCCGAGCACAGGCAGGCTCAGTCCTGGGGTATCTGGCCATGGCTCATACCCCATATGTGTCTAATGTAGGAGGCACCATTCTACAAACTTTCTAGATTCCTTCCCAAGACCAACAAGGGTGGCAGAACCATCCAGATAGAGCTGGCTCAAAGAGGGACCATCATGGGTGCTGTTCCTGCATCTCCATTTGGGGGATGCTTCACCCCCCCCACCACACACACACACATACACACATGTGGATTCAACAGGTTGCCATGGGTTGTTCTGGAACTCAAGCCTCTGGGATGATGATCCTGAGAAGATCCTTTCTGCTGGTTCTCCTAGTGGATTTTTTCCCAGCATGACTGAGCTAAGGAATGTTGGCAAACTGATGGTTTGGGGTGACCCTCCTGTGAGATATAGCATGTCTGGACCCTAGGCTCTCAAAGGGGCCCCTTACCCCAGATCTGTGCACCTGAGTTCCAGGGCTGTACACTCACTTCTACAGCACCCAGGGCCACAGAGAGATGAAACTGAATTTCACTCTAGTGTGCACTGCTGGGACTTGTCGCGGTCCTCTCACTCTACTACATGTGTTCACAGTCCTCTGAGGCAGACTGGGCTGAACTCCACACGTGCTTTTGCAAGCATTCCAGTAGCTCTTCTGCCTCCAATCAATGAGGTGATTTCCTATTGTTTTGGGTTAGTCTTACACTGGATGGCCATACCTTGTACAAATGGGCTCTTCTGATCTCTGCTCCTCTATTTAGCCTACAGATAGGGGTGTGTGGAAGGTCGGGGCATAGAGATCATGGAAGGAGAACACATTCTAGAGATGCATATTACATACACAAGGAGTCCAACAGGAGTCATAGCTAGGAAAGCTGTACGTGTATGTTATACTATAAATTTCTGAAGTTAACTTTAATGACCAGAAAATAAATTATCCTTCAAATTTTTCTTAACATTCTGGATAAGACTTGCATTTGTAGCCATTATTTAAAAAGCACAGTAATCATCTCTGAGTCATAGAGACCAGTATTCACCGGCATGATGGAGTTTGCAGACTCATTAAATAAATGCTTAGGGGACAGCAGAGCAAACAGCTCTATGTTGTTTCTCTGCGTTTCTCTTACAGAGAATCAAGTCTTTGTTATTACAGTACTGTTTCCTTTTCCTCATGGTGGGAGTTCTAGAATGAGCCAGGAATAATTCATGTCATAATAAAGAATACAAAAAGATGGTACTGGACATTATAAAGAATCTTCACAGGCACTGATTGTCCAATAGACAAATAGGCTAGTCCCTCTATCTAGCTATTGTTCTGTACGTTCATTGATAAATCACTACCTCACATAGCCCATTTATTTTGTAGTACACTTCTTAATCAAATTGCTTATATAAGAATTGACCCTGAAAAAAAAAAATCCTTGCCTGAGGCTCTGGAAACTCTAAGGAAGGTGGCCCTGGATAACCTTGTTCTAGAAGCTTATCATTCTTCACAAAAAATATTTTGAATAGCCATGATCTACTTAACAACTGATAAGGCTAAGAAAGATAAAAGCCCTGCATGATACTGTACACAGCCATATATTGATGATGGCTCTACAAGTTAAAAACCAAGAGAGTAAGTTAGAGAAATCTCAGTGAATGAGAGCAATGAAAAAGTAGTGAAGACCTCTGCATGAAGGTCTACTGATTTCTAGTGCAGTGACTTTTTCAATCAGTTGAGAGATAACCAACATATCAGTTAATACTGAGTCTTCTAATCCATGAATATAGTATATTTATTTAAGCTTTCCTTAGTTTGAGCAATATTTGATGGTTTTTGGCCTGTGATCTTACATACCTTTCATTCATTCAAATCCTAAATAAATATTGATGCTATGATAGTCAGAATTTTTTTATTCCTTTTCCCAAGAGGTCATAGTCTGTATATCATTGTTAGTTATCAATGGTTATAAAACACATGACCAAAAATTAGTGACTTGAAAGAAGAGCTATCATTTAGTGTCTTATGGGCTCTGTGGATCAGGAATAATCATAACACATATTACAGATGTCTCTGCCATATATGGGACTTCAGCTGAAAGAACCAGAGCCTGAAATCTCTGACAACTTATCTAAGCTAGAAATGACTCACTTACATGGTGGGTAAAGCAGTGCCAGCAACTGGCTCCCGCCACCTGGTATCCACAGGATTGCTCTGGTGACCTTGTGACAAGGCATCTTGCTGCCCCCAGACTGACTGATCAAAAGAAGAAGGCAGAAACAACAAAGCCTATTATGACTTCTTTTGGAAGTCACACACTGAATTTCCACCACATTCTATTCATTTAGAAGTATGTTATTATGACCAGCCCACATTCAAGGAAAGGAGATTTGTATCTATCTTCTAAAGGAAAGAGTGTCGAAGGACTGGTGAAATTTTTAAAAACACCACATTCTAGAAATATGATTTTTATGAGTTTATCAGACACCTTGTAAATTAATTTATTGGTTCTAATAAATAGCTCTTATGGCATTTCTTGGGGGTTTTTCTATATACAATCATGTCATATCTGACTAAGGACAGTTTTCTCCTTTCCTTTCATGCCTTTGGTGTTTTCTTGTGTAAATGCACTGGGTAAGTCCTCCAGGACAATGTAGACTGGAAGTGACATGGAATTCCTCGTTCCTGATTTTAGGGAACAACTATTCAGTCATTCACCATTCACGAAGTTAGTTGTAGGCCAGACATACTACATGCCCAGTGTTTAACAGAGTGGAACTGCATGGAAGAAAGAGGGCCAAGGATGGAAAAGAGGTGTGGGAGGGAGGAGCCACCTGCGACATCACCATCTCCATCAGAATCTCAGTTTTCTGACCTTGCTTTTATACTCTAGGAAACAGGAGTTCTAGATGTTTGGGAAATGTTCTAAAGGCATCTCAGACACAAACCTGCTTATTCAGCATCCCATTCAGACCTTGAAATTCATTAAACCTTTGTTGCCTCCCTGATTATGACACTACTAAGACCTAACTTGTTTTATGAGAATTAGCACCCAAGTTTAGAGTAAGTCACCCAAACTTACCCTGTTTGTACTCAACTTTCTATTGAAATAAAGAAAAAAAAAAAACAACACCTAGTATTTGTTATGTGTCTGACATTGTGTCAAACACTTGGCATCAATGACGTCATTTACTTTTCATTAAAAGCCAACAAGGAGGGACCCTCCCTGGTGGCGCAACGGGTTAGGACTCAGCACTGCAAGCTGGCTGCAACCGCCTGAGTGTGAGTTCCATCCCCTGCCCCGGAGTGACCCACATGGTGCAGCAGACCTCTCCTGACCTGCCCGCTGCTCCCCTCAGGGGTGTGCTTCATCGATCTGCCTGTTCTGCTCCCCACTCTGTCTCTGGTGAATCCTCTTACCACCCCTGCACCTCTGGCTTGTATCCCAGTTCTGTACGAACAATTAAATCTTTAAAAAAAAATTAACAAGGAGGATACTGTATCAGCATTTTGCAAATAAACAGGTTCAGAGAAGTCAAACTTCCTACTTTGTCTTCCAGACCAGAAGGGCTCCGGGTCTCAGAGGGTGGGCTTGGACCTAATCTGCGAGGGTCACATGACCTCTGTGTCCATCCCACAGGCAGCAGCACAGGTCAGCTGAGCCACAGGTTTCAAGGATGCACTTAGGAATGTGCACTTTCAGCAAGTGCAAGGAGATTTAAGTGGGTGGGTGTGGGGAAACTACTACTGAGGAGTGGGGACTGAGTTTCAAATCTAACATGTCTGATCATAAATACACCTTTGTTGTTTCCAGAAATAGTTCCGTTTGCATTTAAGTTGAATAGTTAAAAGTACAGGAGCCGTGAACTGGAAGGGTCCCCCAGCATGCGAGGTGGGTGGAGCGCGGGAACAGCAGCTGGAGCCTACTCAAAGTGTTTTAATGGAGGATTTCAGTAATGATGATCCCCTGAGGCCCCGACTTGAAGTTTAATTATCTGTGAGGCTCTCTGGCATGCATTTGGCATTACATCCAGGTCTCCCATCACCACCCCACACCCACCCACTTAAACCTCCTTGCACTTGCTGAAAGTGCACATTCCTAAGTGCATCCTTGAAACCTGTGGCTCAGCTGACCTGTGCTGCTGCCTGTGGGACGAGCACAGAGGTCAGGCGGCCTTCAAAGACCAGGTCCAAGCCCACCGCTGAGACCAGGAGCCCTTCTGGTCTGGGGGACAAGGAGTTTGCACAGCGTTTTCATTGTTTGAAGTTCAAATACTTGAAAGAAGGTGCCTAGGAAGATACAAGAACACACCCCAAGTCCCAAGAAAATTCAGTGGAGTCTCCATGATCCATAATATTACTACTTTCCTAGGTTATAAAATTGCCTACCTAATCATGTACCTTATAAACTTTTTAAATGTACTGTAATTACTCTTATTAGTTTCAGGCTGTTTTTTTCTTTGGTCATAAAGCTGAAATATATACAAACAATCGACAAGTTAATACATGTCAAACTACACATCTGCTTTTGAAAAGGAGAAGCAAGGGGAAAGAAATTTGGGTGTTTAGAACTAGGGTACCAATTCCAAAGATTCTAGATAGATTTGCAGGACTTCATTTTGTCTCCTTTGCGTCATCCCAGGACACTGAATGGCTTTGGCCAGCCACACCTGTCTTGATCATCCTCCTCCACCTAGCTTGGAAAGCTTCCATCTATCCAGAAATCCCACCTTACTTTACATACTTTTCTTGATTAACTGGTCATAAAGTGATTTTCTCCACCTCCACCCTGTCTGAACATGCAACTCCTATGACTCACTCTCTTCTTAATCGCTTCTGCCGTGTTTGCTCTACTGTCTATGGTGTTGTCACATTTGCTGGGCAACTTACCTGTTCCCATCACATTTGTCAGGCATGGGGGATAATGGCAAAGGCACATGTGGACAGTCTTAGGTTTATTCCTGACAATGCTGTGCATTAATTTTAAATACCTAAATATTAAAAAAAAATTATTTATACATACAAGAGCTGGGGCATAGGCCAGAGGTGCAGGGCTTAGGAGGGGGGGAGTGGGTGACAGGATTCAGCAGAGACAGAGTGGGGAGCAGAACAGGCAGATTGACTAAAACAAAATGCTGAGAGGAGCAATGAATGGGACAGGAGAGGTCTGCTGCACCAAGTGGGTAGTTCCCTGCCCGAGGATCGAACTGGTGCTGCAGTGGCTGCCAATAGCTTCATAGAGCTGAGACTTAACCCCTTGTGCCTCCAGGGAGGCCCCTAAATATTTTTTTAAAAAATAACTCACCTAGGCCCTCCCTGGTGGCGCAGCGGGTTAAAGCACAGCACTGAGAATCTAAAGCCACTTCCGCATGAGTTCGATCCCCGCCTGCCCTGGAGGTGACCACATGGCCTGGCAGACCTCGCCTGGCCGGCCTGCTGCTCCCTTCAGCAGTGTACTTCGTCTGTCTGCCTGTTCTGTTCCCCACTCTGTGTCTGGTGAAGCCTCTCACTGCCCCTGAGCCTCTGGCCTGTACCCCAGTTCTGTATGTACAAATAAATAAATCTTAAAAAAAAAAAAAAAGAAAAAGAACTCACCTAGGTGTTCTTTTTGGGAAGATGACATACTGTTATCTATCCTTATAAAGCAAGGTTATGGTGCATAGTAAAGGATAGTTATGACCATCTTCTCTTGCCTCCATAGATTCAACGTTTATTTATTGAGCACCTACTGTGCATCAAAACATTTTCTTGGTGCTAGAGTGGAAAGACAGAAAAAGTCCTATGCATAGCTGCAGGATAGATGGAAAGGGAAACAGTAAATAAATGATCAAGAGTATATATGATATGATAATTTGTTGAGGAAAAATAATTTCACTTTTACGTAGATAACAGGATGTCGAGTGAATATAAACCCCTCTTCCTTATATACAGAGCCTTGAAGAGATCTTGTTTCTTCAGTGGCGACTGCAAGATTGATGTGCTTAACATATAACAATATGAATTCTCCACTGATTGCATTCCTGTGGCAGGATTAGGCAGCCACATCTCGGGTACTTATTTGGTGAAAGAGTCGTCACAGGAAGAAGTGCAGGTTGATTGCTATCAGTCAGCATCTTGGTGGGAACAGAGGCCAGGAAATGTCGTTCTTGAGGGTGGGAAAAACAAGTGCAGCAAAGAAGAAGCAAAACAAATGACTGTAGCCTTTTTTCCTGAGGGTAGCAGGGAGCCCCCCAGGTCTCCTTGGCTTAGAGGGAGGCAGAAAAGTCCAGGGATACAGATGGTAACCTTAGAGTGAGTTAGCAGAAGGGGGTGGGGGCGATTTGGGCATGTCATTTGAAAAAACCACAGAGGGAATTCTGATACAGCCTGGACTGGAAACCACTGCCCAGTACTCAGAATTTGGTAGGTGTTTAACAAATGCTTAATGGCTGGCCTTTCCTTGCCATTAGTCTGAGGAATGACACTGTATTTATGCTCCTGCAGTGGGAAGAAACTGAGCGAAAGGTTGAGTATGGTGCCAGGTGGTTATTGTTTAAAAAGGAAAGAGTGTTCCCTAAGTGTCACCTCCATCTGGTTTAAATCAAATGCAGTGAATCCAAAACAAAATAGATCATACAGTTGGATACTACTCATGTATCAGTTAGCTGTACCTGTGTTAAATCACCTCCAAAATTTTGGGACTGAAAACATGTGGTTATTAGTGCTTTTGTGTCCACCCGGTTAGCTCAGTGATTCTTTCTAGATGTCTCAGCTGGGCGCATTCCTGCATCTGTGGTTGCTGTGGGTTGGGTGGGCAGTGCTGCTGACCTTGGATGAACCCCCTTACAGGTTTGGGGGTGGGCCAGCTAGCAGCTGGTCTCTTTTGAGTTGACTGCGTAATCTCTTATTCTAGAAACCTGGCTAGGCAGGGCGTGTTTAAACGCAGTGATGGCTACAAGCAGTGTACAAGTCCTCTTGAGAAACAGACTCAGGACCGGCCCTGGCCGAAGCAAGTTCCAAATCCAGCACGGATTTAAGAGATGGGGTGACAGAGAGCACCCCGTGAAGGGAGACGCTGCACAGTCCCGCTTCAGAGGAGATGCCGAGGAGGGAGGGACAGCGCAATTCGGCAGAGCTATTTTTAGAGTCATGACCCTCTGACTAAGCCTGAGCTGAGGTTCCATGTCTCTGGTCAACACAGACCGGGTATTTTATGTTTGAAGCTCTGGAGCAGCCAGTGCCAATGTCGGCGTAGCAATGGGCATTTTTTGATAAGATAACCAGGGTAAACTTTTCTGGGCTGTGCTCAGCACTAAGTCTAAACGCAGAGGGGTTGGTAGGCTCTGTTCATTCTGTGATTCATACTTCGTATTTTTTTTTAAGTCTTGAAGTATGATTTTTTTAAGGATCCTTTTGTATTTCTTAAGTTCAGCAAGAAGCTTATTACTACAAAGTGGTGTTTGCTGGCAGACTCCTACTGGTGTTTCATTTTCTCCTGATCTAAAAAGTCTGCCTTCCAAAATGACTGATAATAGATGAAGCAAAAATATTATTTTGCATCGTCAAAAACTTGTTTCTCTCACAAGGCAACGTCTCAAGACTTTGCCTCCTCACTGGCACTTTCCCTTTTTAAATTGTTAAATTCCTAAGTGATAAAATTCGATTTGCTGGATGCCAGTTTTTCGCCAGCTGTTTCCTTTTGTTCCAGAACTCTGAGTGGCCTACATAGTTCCATTTTCAGTAAACACTCCTGCTCTTGGATGAAAGACTGACCTGACAGAGTCTGTCGCAGACACTTGTGAATCGCCTGCCCTCTCGCGTCCGCAGAGGTTGCTGCACTAAGGCGTGAGTCAGCCAGTGTCCTGCGAGCAGCACAGCATTCCTCCCAGCCGCCACTCTCCCAGAGCTGCCCAAGGCTGCCAAGTATGGTGGTGGTGCAACTGACCCCTGCAAAATGAGCCAGGCCAAGAGGAGGGTGGGTGGTCACTGCAATCACCCCACGCTTTGCTGGTCTAGCCGTCACCCCGCTGGTCTGTATCTCTCCAGGGGTTGCCTCTTAGTCTCCTCCAAGGGTGCGCGCGCCACCACGCCTGTCGCTGGAGTGTGCCACCTTCCCTTTTATAGAAATGTCTCTATAGGCTAATGACAGCTTTGTGGAGGCTCATTATGGGTGAGTCAGTTGAACACTGCTTTCATCCTGTAACTTTCTACTCAGAAGTTCTCAGCAATTAAAATTAGACTGTTAGAGTTGAGTGATAGCATTTAATCTGTGGTTACTAGCAGGGAGTACGGAGCAGAGAGGCAACGTGAGAATTGCCAAAGCTTAGTAAAGGCAGTGCAGGGAAGTAAAGATCAGGCCTCTGACTCCCTGTGTGTGCTCTAAAGTTGTAGCTTTAGTTTCAGGAAGCCCTTTATTTGAACGCCCCCACACAGGTGGAGAATACATGAAAACTAGCTCCTCTGTGGAGTGACTGAATGAGTAACAGCCCAGCCATACTCTGTGGCTTCGCCCTACCTCCCAAAGCCTGCACTCTCTTGCGCATCTCCATTCCCCTGTTCCCCACTGCTCTGTCTGGCCAGGCCAGTGCTCAGACAGGCTTCCCAACTCCACCTCAGGGCCACATCCCGCAAGAAGCCCGCCTCCTGCAGCCCCCTCCAGCCAAAGGAGGACACCCAGCAAGGGTGGGCACCAGCGAGCAGACAGTGGAGGGTGCCCTGGCTTGGGTCCTAGCCCCAGACAATCTTGGAGGGCCCCCTTACCTCTCTGAGCCTCCCCTTGCTCTTCCAATTATGAAGGAGCAGGCTTACTGGTTTAACTTAATGTGCGGCCTGCCTCATGCTGCTGAGGTGGTATTAGGTGGTCTGTGGACAAGTATTATTGGCATGTTAGTGGAAATGCATTTTTAATGTTTGGGTTTGGGGGGGCACCCAAAACATTAAATCCACTATTAAAAATTTTTAAGTTTGGAAGTTACAGAAATATTAAGTAAGTAACATAGTAAGTAGTAATCAGAGTAGAAATGGTACAAAAACAGTGCGAGCATGTGGAGCAGCAGAAGAGCTTCTCTCGCTGGCCTCTCCTCTGGTGTTTCTTTAGCCCTGAGAGCTGGTCCTCACAGGCAGTTACTGGGGATGGCATGTGTCCTCTCACTGTCACAACTCCAACATTCCTTACTCTGTACACTCATCACAGAATAAAGCACAAAATAGGTCTTCAGAAAAGACAGTGGCTTCTCTGTCCTGTGTTGCCTCCAAATTTATAAAAGTATTGACCAAATGTGTTGTTGCTCTAGTTTGAAAACCGCATTCGCTTTCATCAATATGGATTTTTTCTATTTATAAAAATGGCAGATTCATTGTATAAAATTTGGAAAAATAATAGAAAGCAAGCATTCATATTCTTACTGTTGAGTAATGACTCCTGCTGATATCCTTCCCTCTCTATTTTCCTGCAAAATCCTAGCCAGTGGGGTTCTATTTCTGTACATCATTTGGGAACAGCAGCGGAGTCCTGATGTGATGTATTTTTGTTATTCCAAGTCATAAACCTGCAATGGAGAACCCAGGCGTGGAGGCCCACTGGAACGTTTATAAGCAGCATCTAAGTAACTGCCTGCAAAGTGGAGCCAAAGCTGGGAGAGGCGCTGCCATTCACGGGCAGCGACCCCTGGCACACTCTGCCTTTGGCTTTGTGCTGGGGAGCACATACCAACGATCCTGTCCGTGTGTGCTCAGGTGGCTGCTTCTTTCTTGCAGGGTTTCTGGAGTCTCTGGATGACTTTTACATTCTCAGCAGTGGCTTGGTATTGCTGCAGACCACAAACAGTGTGTATAATAAAACCCTTCTAAAGTATGTGGTACCCCAGTCTCTCCTGGCTTGGCAAAGAGTCCGTGTGGCCAATATGATGGCAAATGGTGGCAAAGAGTGGGCAGAGATCTTTATGAAATACAACTCTGGTAAGTGGAATCACTGCACAACCACTAAGGCTTGTATTTATGTTTAGATGTCAAGTTGCCAGTAAAGCCACACCCATGACCTGACTTCATGTCTCCCAATATGCCAGGTACCTACAACAATCAGTACATGGTCCTGGACCTGAAGAAGGTAAAGCTGAAGCGCAGCCTGGGCAAAGGTGCTTTGTACATTGTGGAGCAAATCCCTACTTACGTTGAATTTTCTGAACAAACTGATGTTCTACGGAAAGGTACTTTCTTCACATCAGCAGCTTGGAAGTCTGTGTGTGTCTGCTGTACATGTGTGCAAGAAAACATTAGCTCAAGATAGTGACAAAGGCTTGTAAGGACAATACTGTCCCGGCACCCCGAGTGGGTGCTAACTCAGCAAGAAAGGCCTTGATATTTGTAAGACAGAATGAATGAAGGCAGATTGTCGAATGGCCAAGCTGAGCTGATACCACCAAATAATATCAGACCAAGCAGGAGCAGATTTACCTCCTGCTCTTGGCACGAAATCTACCAGTGACTTCAAGCCACTAGCTGGCTACTTGGTTGGCACAGCAATTCAAGATGGTGAATCTTACTGCCTGACTGTAAAACCAGTTAACTAGGCCCCCACAAGGAGTTGCCCCAACTGCCCCAAGAGGCAGAAGCTGCTGTGTAAAGGAGGCTGGTGGCCTGAGGCCTTTAGTTTGCAGTACATGGGTTAGCTGGTGGTGAGAATTTCATTGGGAAATCATACATTGTACAAAAAGGAAGGATGATGTAATAAATATATAAAAACAAGAAAAAAAAAAACTACCTTGAGGCTAACTCATAAGCTGATGACAATCTGTGGGTTTTTGCCAGAGGAGGGAAGAGTAAGAGTTAGATTCACTGAGGTCTCCTCTCCACTGGACATGCATCTAGGCCTTTTACTTATTCTCCTGTTTTGACTTTCATAACTGTCTTCGTGAAAAGTAGTATTGTTACCATTTGACTGTATGGAAGGAAAGCCTCAAGAGCAAAGTATGACTCTCCCACACAATTAATACTATCACAACAAAGAACATGCCTACAAGAATCCACTCGGGGATTCCAGCAGACAGCTACCACCTCCCAAACCTGCTTCTTCCCTGCTGGGGTATCTTAATGTTCATGCCACCAGGTTGTGAGATCATTCTGCTTTTGATGCTCATGCAAATCATGAAACTCTGCAAAAATGGGGTGTAAAATGGTGGTTTTTTATTCATTTGACTGGTTCATGAAGAGAAATTGAATAGTCTGTGTTCACTGAGCGCTTACCAACAGTTGACACCTTGACACAGCCTGAGTGTTGAGGTGTCCCTTCTGTGTGTGCCAACTCACTGCACACCTCACTCGTGTACACTGTTCCCATTTGATGAATGAAAAACCGGCCACAGAAAGCGTAAGCAATTTCTCTGAAGTCACATACCTAATCACGGTAGATCCAGGCAGACTAACTTCTAGAAATACTGTAGCAATACATGTGACTTTAGCCTGTCCTTCAGTACTACCTCAGTTCTTCCTGATGTTGGCTCCAGCTCCAAGCAGCAGCGAGGTTGAATGTCTTGTCTTTTGTTTTGTCTCAATAACCTCACCCATGAAGAGGGGACCCTATAAAACAGTAGAGAGAGAGAAAGGCAGACAAGGGCCGAGAGAAGATGGGTGGAGGGCTCGGTGCCTGATGGCGGCTGACCGGGCACGTGGCTGAAACACTGCACCAAGGTGTTAAAAACCTGCTAGAATCATCAAAATCAGCTCGAATTTTGGGTCACCTTATGGACTCACCCTTTTAGAACAAAAGGGCTGACTGCCTAAGATCTAGTCACTCAATCCTGAGCCTGTGTCACTTCAGTTTTTGGATTCTTCTGCTAGCCCATGATTGGCACCTAGCCCAATCTAGTGACACCAACTACTGGCATTTCAGTAATCAGGTCCCCTTCAGTGAGTTCTGTTCACTTACATTTTGTGTTATTCACCTGGTTCTGTTAATAATAAAAGTTCTTTTTGGTTAGTAGATTGCCTTAAGAATTCTGTTGAAAACCAAATACTTTCAAGACTCTTCTTCCCCTAAAGGAATAATCTAGAGTATTCTCCATTTAAAAGTTTGACCATCAGGGTTCACATTCAAAGCTTTTTGAATATAATTTTGTAATTTCCCAGCAGTGCCAATCTTCCAATAAACAATCATTTAATAACATCTCTTTTGTTCCCTTTTTTCTGTCTTCCTCATCCTTATCCCTGCCCTTCCTTGCCTTCCATTCCAAATCAGGATACTGGCCCTCCTATAATATCCCTTTCCATGAAAAAATCTACAACTGGAGTGGCTATCCTCTGTTAGTTAAGAAGCTGGGTTTGGACTACTCTTATGATCTGTCTTCAAGGGCCAAAATCTTCCGGCGTGACCAAGGGAGAGTGACGGATATGGAGTCCATGAAATACATCATGCGATACAACAGTATGTAGCACATTTCTCAAGACTCATTCTTCAAAACTCCTTCACTTCCCCACAGGCAAAGAATCTATGTTAAGTTTATCATCTCTAACTAGCAGGAATCACAGGAAGTTATTGAAATATACATTTAGCACTCATTTAGTACTAATACATATTTTATACTAAATAGAATTTTGCATTCCTTTATAAAATGACAGGAAAATTTGTAAACATAATTTTTCATAGAAAATATCACATGTAAAAACCACAGGAAAAATAACCTACACAAGGTGTTTCCCACCCCCTCTCACCCCAATTCCAACACAGGTTTCCTTTCCAAGGACAAAAGCAGCTAATAAAAATTAATAAATTATTGATAATATCAAACTTTTATTTTTTGGTGGAGAAAAAACCACAGATACATATTTATCCACTATTCTCTTTCATTTACTCTTCATCCCTTAAGGCTGGTTCTTGAGAGCAGGTGGGCCTGCAGCAGGGGACTTGCAGGTCATTCCTTGTATAAGCTGAAAGACTTGTGCATCTGAAAGCAGGACGGGGAGAGGAGGCCCGTGACACATTTCTTCATCCTGCTCTGACCTGCCAGTCTCCCACCTCTCTCATCCCTCTCCTAGATTATGAGAAGGACCCTTACAGCAAGCGCGACCCCTGCAGTACCATCTGCTGCCGTGAGGACCTGAATACGCTTGACCCAAGTCCTGGAGGTTGCTACGACACAAAGGTAACAGGAGGCTGGCTTTTGAATTTAATGTCCATCAACACGTAGGCCTGCTCAAAGGCAGAGCTGCAGAGGTTTTTGAGGCATAATGCACACCACCACCTTACCAGGTCAGGAGTCAGCCTTTTCAGGGGTTCTGATGGTAAAACCCACATCTACCCTAAGTGTTTGCCCTGCCACTTAATAGTTAATCACATAATCTTGCAGAATGGAAGTAACGGTACTTGCCTCACAGAGTTGTTAAGAATAAACATGTAGTATCTATGAAGTAGTTGGAACTGTACTGAGAAATTGTACACAGTCGTCATGATGGTGCTGCTAATGTCAACGTCTTATATTTTACCAGCCTGGCGAAAAGCCCACAAAACACATTACTGATGTGATTTTATGTTCAACAGAAACTCAATTTGGCTGATAGAATTAAGTATTAGGCCAGATGCTCATACATTTTCACATTAGAATTCAGACGTGCAGGAATGTGTCCAGTTAGATGATGTTTTTGCAGTGCTGGGTTGAAGCAAGCTCTTCCAGGCTTGTGAGAACCAACTGTTAACATCAACTGACCTCAGGCTGGTAGCTTAAAATCAGCCCTGGCGGGACTGTGCACACCAGGGAAACTGGCAAACAAAACAAATCAGGGCCTTTTTTCAGATGATTGTTAGAAATCTACCCGCACGACTCGGTGTGGGTGTCTAAGGGGATGAGTGAGCCACTTGATATGAGAAGAATCATTTTGTTGCCAGCTTTTGCATGTTTGGGGTGACCACGTCTTTTCATTTTCAAAATGAGTCCTCAATTCTGGAAGAACTCTGGTAGAAGTGGAGTTCACTAATCCGCCTTCAGTTCTGAAAATAGATGAATGCCGACACTCCTACACACTGCTTTTTCTGTTTGGCCTTTATAGCCTAAGCTTTGAGACTACAACATATTTCTTAGCTATGAGATGGTTTAAGATTTTCAATGTTATGTAAAAACAAAAAATTTGTGGATCCAGATACCTACACACATGAAGCCCCATGAATGGTTTTCTATCTTTATTTTTTAGAATTGTTTTCATTGTGGTAATGTTAGCTCACAACACTGCATTTTTCACACCTCTTCAGATGTATGCAAAACCCTTTACTGGTATATTTGCAAACATTCAGCGAAGTGTGCAGGAATGTTCTACTCACTCTGCCTGAGAGAACCCACGCCATGCTTCCATCTGCATTTTGTCTGCACTCATCTACTTAAGAAAGGAGCCTGCTGACTCTTAATAAAACATTTCAGTTGCAGAATATACTTTAAAAATATTTCTCTTGAACCATTTTACATATAAGGTTAAATCAGAAGTTTTAAGACATTTTCATTTCAAACCTCTAAAAGGTTAAGATTTGCTACCAAATCTTAAGTGTCTTTGAGAACATGGACTTCATTACTGATAGTCTCTTATACTTGTGAAAACTTTTGTTGCTGCTCTGATTATAAACAACTCTTACTGAAGAATCAACATATTTGAGGAACAGCCCCAAGCATTTGCATTAATCCTCAGGATAAGTCTTCAATGAAGTAGAGTAATTAGTCTCCTTTGCAAATGAGAAAATTGAGTCATATGGAGGTAATTTTTAAAAACAGTTTAGAGCTATCAGTTTTGAATATGAGTAACCTGACTCCAGATTTCATATTTTGGCTGCTGGTGCAGACCAGTCAATTTCATGTTGGAAGGCCAAGTGGAGACAGAAGAACATTAAAGTCACTGGAGTTTTGCAGATTTGATTCTAAGGGAGGTAATATTGTGACTTTGGAAGAAGAGCAGAGAAACAACAGGGATTTAATCATTGTTTTCCAAGCAGTTTCTTAAGATGGCCTCTCTTATTTCTTTCAGGTGTCAGATATCCACCTAGCGTCAAAGAACACAGCCTACGCCATTAGCGGCCCCACTGTACAAGGTGGCCTCCCTGTTTTCCACTGGAACCGTTTCAACAAAACTCTCCATGAGGGCATGCCAGAGGCTTACAACTTTGGTTTTATGACCATGAAACCAACTTTGTAACTTGACATAAAATGAAGGAGGGAGATGAGGGAATAAAAGGATACAAAAGAGATACCAAAGGTACTATTTTAGCTATGTTTTTCCCTTCAGAATTAGTTAATAAAATATATTTGAACAATCTGTCACTTTCACTTTCCATACTGGTTTTCATTTTTTTTTTTTTTTAAGATTTATTTATTCATACAGAACTGGGGTACAGGCCAGAGATGCGGAGGGTGAGAGGATTCACCAGAGACAGAGTGGGGAGCAGCGGGCGGGTCAGGAGAGGTCTGCCACGCCATGTGGTCACCTCCGGGGCAGGCGGGAATCGAACTCATGCGGAAGCGGCTTTAAATTCTCAGTGCTGTGCTTTAACCCGCTGCGCCACCAGGGAGGGCCCTGGTTTTCATTTTTAAGATACATTCACTACAGAGTGCAGCATTTAGAAGAAATATTGCATACGACAAATACCAATACCAGGCCTCAGAAGACAAGCCATTGAGGGAATGGCAGAAAATTGCTTCCCCATTTACCAAAATCCATATTCTTTCATTCCTGACCGTACTGCCATGCCTTCCAAGTTCCCTTTGGTAGTTGTGCACTTGTGCCCACAAGTGCATGCCTGTGGGGCCTGAAATGAGAGCCACTTCTGGCTTGACCACTAAGAACCTGTACTCCATCCACCATGCTCTTTCCTTGCTCCTGGTTGGATACACTTAATTACTCCACTACCCTCTAGGACCTGGTCATGTTTTCAAAGCAACAACTGATAGAAATGCAGCCAGTGATTTTTCTGATCATTGACAAGCATCACGTGTCTTTGTGGTGCAGGCTAGGCAAGCAATCTAGCATGCCTGAATGTTGTCTCCCACTAGTTCAAAACAGTCTGTCTACTCTGGGAGCAACTCTACAGAACAACTATTCCTTGAAGGTTGAATAACTATGTGTTTTCAGAGCCATGGTATTGTCAAACTGGTTAAGTAAAACATAATATACAGTGTAACAGGCGATTTTAACATGTGAGAGAGAGATCTGAAAAAGCAACACAAGGACTGAGAATAATCAACATCAGAATTAATCAGATACTCAGAATGTTAAAAACCCAGTAGTTTATTTCAAAGTATAAATTTCAGGCTTGCTGGACAAAATCCCACTACAGTTAACACTTATACAGACACCAACTACTTCCATTAAAAAAAAGAAAAAGAAAAAAAGAAAAAACCCACAAAAACCTTCAAAACCTAATAAAAATAGGGCAACTTGCTATATAGCTGAGTATATTTTAGACATTAGGTCTTATAATGCCTTATTATTTACACTTTCAACTGTAAATAAAGAAAAATCAGGATGCAAGTTTCCTACAAAGAATTTTTTTGTATTTAATTTTGAAATGGCTGATTAAATTCTAACGCCAGGGTTCCCCCAAAAAGGTGTTTGACTGCTAGTTACCTTATTTACAAACAAAGCCTTAACAACAACAAAAAAGACAGTATTTAAATACAAAGAGGTACTTAGCCCACTCTACAAATAAAAAACCAGAAAAACTTACTAAGAATGATAAAACTATTTGAAAATGAGAAAAAATGTTTGTATTGTACTATTCTTCCCCAATGGCTGGCTCAAGGGGAATAGGTTTGAGAAATTAGGTAAGTCTGCCACACTAACAAAACACCTCATGAGAACTGCTTCAATTTTTTTGTCCCAAAAATTAAAAAAGGAAGGGGAGGTCATTTGCCTAAGCAAAAAGTAAAGAAGGCAGACTCATACACTGGTTTTAGATAAGAGTCATTAGTAATAATCTAATACTGGAACATGATTTTTCTGAAAAAAAAATTAGAATAAAACAGGCCAATGACTAGTCAATGATAAAATTAAATTAACTAATTATAGTATGCTTAGTAGCCCAAGAAGAGGAATCGGGGAGAACACTTGGAAGATCTTTAAGTATTAAACTGTGCTAAAATCACAGTGTATAATAACAGTGAGAGGATACCACAGGCATTATTTCATTAATTTTCTACAGTACTGGAAAATGTGGAACAAGATAAATGCATCTCATGCAATAGTAACACTCACCTTGCTGCATAAATGATTTGGAAAAATTAAGCAAAAGAGCAAACAATAAGTGGACACGCGATCCAGTTAGAGAACCGTGTGGTGCAGTGGCGCTCAAGAACTTCTACACAAAGGTGCACCTAAGCTCCCTGCTGTAGGTTTTTTTTTTTTTTTTTTTCCAATTTTATCTTTCAGTTATTATCTAGCAACTGGATAGGAGAACGGGGGAACACCTCGTTTGGGGCCAATGGTATCCCAACCCTCACTTTTAAGGAAAAAAGCTCTACTCTTAACTTTTCTTATATGCTGTCCACTGTGTAGACAGTACACAATATTTTGCATATTTTTTCAAAAGTGAGTTGAGAGGAACAAGAGAATATAGTTACTTCGTAAAGTTAACAACAGATGTTGTCTTTGTAATTTGTAAATTTACTGACAAGAACATAATTTAAAAATAAGGGTTACTCACACTTAAAACAGGGTGAAATTTACTCTGACAAAGTGCAAAGTAGAGAGTAACAAACATCACTGTTACCTTTAAATGCCATATAAACATCCTACATTTCAGGTTGAAATAGCAGAAGTTTCCAGGATTTCCAATAAGACAATACTTAAACAAGTACTGTCAGGCTAAAAATGTAGCAAACTTGCATTCCCAAAATGGGATAATCAATCTTACTTGTAATACTTTGTGAAAAGGTACCTGTAAAATAAAAAAGGTACCTTGGAGTGTGAAGTGCTACTAAAGTCATAATCAGCAGCTATTTCTAGCTCAATCCTCCATTCTCTCTCCCCATAGAAACAAAAAAAGTCAGTGCTCATCAACATTAAAAATGTTCAAAATAAAAGCCTAGAGTTCAAGCCTACCACCTTTGGGTAAATTCAGTAAAGCTGTTGTCTTAAAATGCAATGACATATTAATGTGAGACCATTTTACATACTTTGTCTTCAAGTCATTACAATCTCTCTTTACTCCTTCCTTCTACCAGGTGGAATAAAACTTTTATTTTACTGTAAAAATCTATTTTTAGGGCTATTGTTTGAGGATTTTTTTTTTTTTTACATAAAACACAGATAAGCTAAAATGATGCAAAATTTTCATTCTACTCGGCTTTCTTCGCCTGATTATATAATGCTATGAAAGCTTTGGAAAACAAAGTATCAGTGAATATAAATAAAAATAAAAAGGGAACCTCTTCTATGCTTGGTAAACAAATTGTTACTACGTGACCATAAAACAGGCCAATAAGAAGTGTTTTGAACATGGGTTTTCCCTTTTGTAGACAGGAATGATCTTGATTACATTATCAACATTACAACCACTGCTGGAAAAACATATATACACACACAGATATAGATAGGTGTTCATAGATATCCAGAAGATCATCAATTTTTCACCTTTGAAATTTCAGTGGCGTGACTCTCGGAATTTCTTGACCATCATCATTAGTCCTTGAGTAACACCTATATAGTTTGTTGGCAAATTTGATTCATGGAAACTGTAATTCTCATTGTGGTCTCACTTTCTGAAAGTGAAAGGAAGCATTTACAATTTGGCAATCCGTACGCTTTTTTCAGCATCAATCAACTTTACACATAACATGACAGCACAGTGACTAGTGAAAGTCTCTAAAGAGTTCTTTATAGCGAGAATGCCTCTGACAAGTCATCAAAGTTATACAACAAAGCAGCATTAATGAAAGGGATAGCCCCCTCCTGTAATTCCAGGAAAAAATTAATGACATTTATTTTGAGAGGGTAGAAATAAGGACTCAAAGATGGCAAGGGAAGATGACTTGAAAAATAATTTCACAAACTCCATGAATTCTTTTCAAAATATTTCTAACCACACTCTCACCTCCCAAATTACCCCACTTTCCTGTCCTGAACTATCTACATTCAAACACCTACCTAGTACCAAGATAGCTGGTGCCACACTGAAGATCCAAGACCTATGCAAGACCTCTTAACTTTGAAGAGGACCAGAGGAGCCACAGAAAATTGTATCTTATTGTCATATAAAATGATCCAAAGGATATATTTTAAATTCTATTCAAAGCTGACAGAGGGTAAATCAAACAAATCTTGGCACCACCAAAACAAAATGTGAAAACAGGAAAAATGATGAAAGAATAAAGAGGAAATTGTTTTTTCCTTTTGATCATTTAGCCCACAGTATTTAGTGAACTCTACTAATTTTACCTCCTTGAAAGACCACTTTAGGTCATAATGTGCACTTGGATTGTTTTATTTCGGACACTGTGCAACATAGATACTATATGCTTGAAGGAAAATTTTCTTATACAATATGGTCTTCTCTTGGTCACCTCTACACACAGTTAAATGATCAAAAATAAGCATTTATATTTTTTTTGAAGAAAATAGCAAAAGTCAAAATTTGGGATGGTAAATATAGTGATAAGTGTGTTTATATAAAAGCCTTGGTTTAAATTTTATTTCAGGGGAGTATGCTATATAATTAATGGAGATAAAGGAGAAATGAAGGTGAAAGGCTGAGGGGAAGGAAGAATGAACCACAATGGACAAATGGCCCTGTTTACTTTTACAGTTAATCTTTAAGGCACAAAATAAATGTAAAAGCCAGATCAGGAAAAGGGGGGCTGCTGCAGATCTTTTTTGCCTGCCTAACAACCCCAGAAGAGACAAAAGAAAGATAAAGAGATTCTTTCCTGTGTTCAAATTAACCTACTTAAAACTATTTAATAATTTTGCTTATTATTTATTTCTTTGGGTTTTGTTTAGATTTAGTTTAAACCATTTAACTATAAAAATTCCAGATCCTTAGAAGCAGAATCATGCCAGTTACATACCTCAGATCCTTTGATCATATACTTACTTCAAACCAGAAGAGGTAAATTTGAGAATGAAAATGGGAGATTCCACTGCAATAAACATATAAATAGGGGGGAAAAACACACGAACACCCACACATAGTTCCCAACGTCAAAACTAAAGCAAGGTGCACACTGACATTTCCAACTTTGAAGCTTGAATTGTCCAGGAAAAAGATTCTCGCTTTATGGGCTAAGTTTATTTTACTTCTGATTATAAACAAATGTAGTGTATATACACATCTGTCCAAGAAATCTTGCACAATATGGATTTTACAACAGGTATCATGCACAAGATTAAAACAAGACCAAAAAAGTGGAACTTCTGAAAATGGAAGAGATAAAGGCTCCAAGGTTTTAACTGTTCTGGGATGAAGAGATCACATCCGTTGACTGAGGATCACAGAAAGGTCCAAAACGTCCATAAATATCCTTGGCTCGTACTGCAAAGTAGTATTTGCTGCCAGATACAAACTGGGTGAGAGTGCATGCCATGGGCAAGGGAAGTGCCTTTACCTCTCCAATCTTTTTCCATTGTGAGGGCACAGTGGCACTGGGTTCCTCATGATAAGCATAGAGATGGTAGCTGTCAACCGTGGCACAGCTTCGATCCACCTCCAGGACACTCCATGACAGTACAATGCCATTTTGACTCTGAACCCGAGCTAATTTCAAGTGTGGCTTCTGAGGCAGAGATGTGCTGGCAGCTTCTGGGGGCAGACGCTGCGGTTGTGGGGCTTCTGGTAAGGGTGCTGGATGCACAGGGCGTGGGGGCTCCTAACAAAAGAAGAGTTATGCTGATTTACAATGACCACATAAGGAACTATTTCTGAATTCTATAACTAAAACACCCTAGAGATCATTTAGAGAAACATCATTTCACACCAAGAACACTGGGAAATACCAAATATCATATCAATTTGGCAAGTTTTATTTGGTGATCTATAAGCCAGTTTGCCCCATAATGGTGCTGAGGTACTCCTACTTTACTTTCTAGATCTAAAATACTGAGTCTCCTGGTGGAAATAAAAGTCATTGCTGCTAGAACACCATCTTGAAAAACAACAAAACAGTCCTCTACTTTTAACAAATTTAATTATGTGTTTTATAATTTAATTCTCTGCCCATGATTTATTTTTCTCTGTGCTATAGGCCTCATTTTAGTATACTGTAACAATAACATATGTGGCAGTCTAGCATATGAAATTTGAGTATTCGTTTTTTTCCTTTGAAAGCTGTTTTTCCATATAATGACAGTTACATATTCATATACATTTAATACTCAAATGTATAGTCTGTTTAGTCTACATGAAAAAGATGCCCATAAGAGAAATGACTTGGAAACGCAGAAATAGTTCTGTACCCTTCTACCAATAGATAAAGCATGAGCAAAGGCATGATGACATGAGGATGGAAAAGTGAGGAACGTTTACTTAGATAAAGGATATGTAAAGAAGATAAACATGGAAAGGTAAGTTAAGGCCAGATAATGAGGGCATGAATACTAAGTCAGGAAGTCAAACTGATTTGTCTAACACTGGACATTATTATACCTGAGTTTTAAGTTTTAAGATGACAGTGATTCCCCCTCCCCCCCCCAAAAGATTCGACTGAGAGCTAGGAAACAGGAATATGAATGATCTTTTGTTCTTATCTAACATCATTCATTGCTCAGTGACTTTATACTGGAAATCATGAATTCAATTTTCTTAACTGAAATTCACTTAATAAAAATTATTTTATTATACATTTCATTAAATGAATGACTTACATACAACAGTGAATTCTGTGAGGCTCTGATAACTTTTTTAGAACTGGGGTACAGGCCAGAGATGAGGAATGTGAGAGGATTCACCAGAGACAGAGTGGGGAGCAGAACAAGCACTGGACTGAAATACACTGCTGAGGGGAGCAGTGAGCAGACCTCGCCATGTGGACTCCTCATGTGGAAGTGGCTTAAGCTTCCCAGTGCAGTGCCTTAACCTGCTCCACCACCAGGAAGGGCCCGAGGCTCTGATAACTTTTTAATATGCATGCCATCTCAAAGCTTAGCTACTTGTACATATCACTAGTAACATACTGAATAATTTCAGAGAAAAGCAAATCTACTGTTCAAATTCATATATAATAGGAAAAAATCATTCTAGATATTACATTTCCAATAAAACATACAATCCAGTTAAAAAAAACATTTGGGGGAAAAATTAGATTAAAATTTAAAAGGTTAAATTTAAAATTTTCTCCCTCAAGCTCTTTATTTCCTAAAATAACTTAACCTGCTCAGTAAGTTCATTAAATATTAAGGCCAGCACAATCAAAGAGAAAATGGGCACAGGTGGCAAATTTGATTGGCAGGCACATAGGCTTCTAAGGAGTTTGACAATAGCTTAAAAAATAGCCTGCCATTCCTAATTCTTCAAATTCCAGGGTTCTGAATTTGCTCTTAATTCAAACTCATTATGTCAAATGAGTTATGGTTTTGCTTTGTTCTTGCCGTTGTAATAGAGATTTTTCTTAAAGTTTTACGGACAAAATAATGTAAAAGGCATCTGCTTCAAAATAATCCAATGTGATACATGATATAGGAAGAAGTGATGGCACTGTAGAACCAAGATTGGCCAAATGGTGAAAGCATTGAAGAGGGTGACAGGTATGTGGAGAAAATACACTGTTCTCTGTACCATTTTATATGTATATTTACAGAATAAAATGTAAAAGTAAAATGATTAAAGAACATTGCACAAATGTTCCTACTGTGAGAAACGGTTTAAAGCAATGAACAAAACATCGTTAAAAAATCTGATAGAGGCCCTCCCTGGTGGTGTAGCGGCTTAAAGCACAGCCTGAGAAGCTAAAGCCACCTCTGCAAGAGTTTCATTCCCAGCTGCCCCTGGAGCTGACCCACATGGCGTGGCAGACCTCTCCTGACAGGCCCACTGCTCCCCTCAGCAGTGTACCTCGTCCATCTGCCTGTTCTGCTCCCCACTCTGTCTCTGGTGAATCCTCTCACTGCCTCTGAGCCTCTGGCCTGTATCCCAGCTTTGTATGCATAAATAAATAAATCTTTAAAAAAAAATCTGATAGATCATCAAATTTGCAAAACCACAGTAAAAACAATTTGCTATATATGTATTTTAGTAAATATGGAGTTAAAGAAATTATTTTTAGTTGCAAAAAAAGTTTGCTGAATAATGGCACACTTGCCACATACACAAATAGGGTGATGTGAAGCACTGTGACAAAAATCTGGAGGTGCTTGCTGGCAGTCAATCTGTTTTAAAATATACCTGGTTCTGACACCAACTTGGGCAGTGACACTGGGTAACCACTTAAGATATTTATAACATAGTATTTTTTATTTTTTTAATTTTTTTTAAAGATTTATTTATTTATCCATACAGAACTGGGGTATAGGCCAGAGGCTCAGGGGCGGTGAGAGGCTTCACCAGAGACAGAGCGGGGAGCAGAACAGGCAGATCGACGAAGCACACTGCTGAGGGGAGCAGCGGGCGGGTCAGGAGAGGTCTGCCACGCCATGTGGTCTCCTCCGGGGCAGGCGGCAGGCGGGAATCGAACTCATACGGAAGTGGCTTCAGATTCTCAGTGCTGTGCTTTAACCCACTGCGCCACCAGGGAGGGCCAAGATATTTATAACATAGTATTTATTCCGTTTTCATCAAAAGGAGAATAATCCACATAAGGTTATGAAGACTAAGAGTAGAGTACTTAATTAAGTACTTGGTCTGTATAATAAATGCTCCATTAGTAAAATAGTTTCACTGTAGTGAGACAATAAAAACAGTTAAAGCTTGTAGAGTACTTAATTAAGTACTTGGTCTGTATAATAAATGCTCCATTAGTAAAATAGTTTCACTGTAGTGAGACAATAAAAACAGTTAAAGCTGAAATGCATGAGTTTTTATGCTGTAAGGACCTTGGACTCTGTGTATCCAGCTGTCATACTTGTAATAAAGGCTAGAAAAGGAGAGCAAGAGTTCTATAGGGTCAAATATCAGTGTGACGTTTAAGTACATTGCCAGTGCCTGGAACATAGTTAATGTTAGTTATTGTTGAGCATGAATAAAAAGGTGGTTTTTAAAAAAGTGGTAATAGCTTTCAATCTCCTTCACAGAGCTAGCAAATACATTCACATGGTATACCATGCCAACATAAACTAGTAAAATGACATCACTATTGTTTTGATATGAATTTGGAGGCTAATTCTAAGGAGGAATCTTTGGATTTTCTCTATCAACTTTTGACAAATGAATTTCCAATCGTATTGGATAACTGGAAATAATGACAGTAACGTAGCAGTTAGAGCTGATAAAAGGTTTTGAGGGAAAGAATAAAGTTAGAATATGAAAATATTTTTAAAAACATTCTTTTCCTTTGACTTATTTTTTAATGATGGTCACCTTTTTTCAATTTTTTTTCCCACCACCACCCCTTATACTCCTTTTCTCCTTTCCTTCTCTCTTCTAACTTTAGAAACCTCAGTTCATTTATTAGTGTCATTAGTTCATTTATTAGTTCATTTATTAGTGTATTTTTGTAAATACTTGCTTTGCTGAATCATCTTATGTGAAAACCCAGTATTTGTCTTAGTCACGGTGACTTGCTTTACTCTCCAGCACTCCCTATGCCTCCCATTTTGCTGTTAAGTGGCAGTATTCCATCTTTCTGGGTGTTTTCTTTTGTGATATTATTTTGTTTTTGCAGTTTTAGTTTTAAGGTGTTTTCTTATCTTAGTAAATGAACTTGATGCCTCTCCACAAGAAGCTGTGTATAATCCTAGATCTTTCTCCAGAACCTTTAGGTGTCTATTATTAACAGACTGCTGCCTCTGCACCTGTTTAGATGGCCAGGGTAGTGTCACTGGCAAGAAAGGAACCAGGAAGTAGAGAACGAAAAGGTCATCTCCAGTGAGCATCAGGGGTTCAACTTCCCTATTGTGCTGAGGGTATCCCAGTTGTGTGTGGGGAGCTACAGGAGCTCTCCTCTCCTGGACCAAACCCCTCAGCCAAAATCTCTCATATACAGCTTTGTGCCAACACCAACCACTAGGCTGTATTTGTTGCAGCAGTGGATAAAGTCATTGTTGAGATAGAGCCACAAACCAAGAATTGTTCTTTTAACTTCTCAAGTATGGAGTCTTATCCTGGGGTGCTTGCTTATTAAGGTCTTGTCATTAAGATGCAAGTACTTAATCGTAGGTTAGAGAGAACACTCAGTTGTCTTGACTTTGGTCATGTGCGACAGTGAGGCAAGTGTTCTGAGTATCAATCTCAAGCTGCAAAACAGTAGCGTCATCCATGAGGAGACACAGACGATCCAAACCTCTTTTTTCCTGCCAGTGCCATTTCCAAATATTCTAGATTGGGAGACTTGGGCTCAAGACTGTAATAATCTTTCTGCATCCCTACTCCTACTGCTCTTCAGTAGTGCACACTCTGTCCTGCAGGTCAACCCTGTGCATCTCCTTCTCCAGTGCAGTGGTAGATCTCCAGAGTCCCCTGTGTGGACGTGTGGTCCTGAGAAAACAGAAGCAGAGGGGCTGCCCTCCCTTTCATGGGTTGTACTCGCCCAGTTTTGCTGCAAACACTGCTCAATTACAGTTTTTCCTAGTCTTTTCCAGCAGACTGTTGCTTCTGATGTAGGTGGTAGTCATCCATTCATCTTTTAGAGGTTGTCTTTGATCTCCTATAATTAAGCTGTGAATATCTGAGGAGGTGAACACAGCACCTTTACTCTGCTGCCATCTTGCCAGATTTGTCAAAAAATACTCTTTAACCATGAATTAGAAAACATCTATTTTATTTTACAGGCCCAGTGTGAACCCTTTATGTATAATTGACAGTCACAAGCAAACTCAATGACAACTGAAGACCACTATCCCCAGGAACACCTGTCCATATTTATTATTCTCTTACATAAACTTCTGCAGGAAGAATGTCATTTCCTTTTGATATAACTAGTTTAAAGAAAAAACACTAACTATGATAATATCTGACAACTTTACAGTTAAGAATTTTGCAAAGCCAAGCATCATCACTTACAGTATGCACTTGTGGTGGTCGATGATGCACTGTGAGCTGAGGTCCTGTTGATCCCAGGGCTAGTCCGTTGTTTACAACATATGTAGTTGCTTGAGGCACTCGAACTGTGACACCTACAAAAGAAGATTGAGGAATAAAACTAGAATTCTACTGTAAATTTACCAGAGCACTGATTAAACACTTTGAGTAACAGGGTGTTCTAAAATTCAAAAGAAAAACTGTCTCTTAACTCAAAAGCCTACATTCAGCCAAAGCTTCATTTAAACAAAAGAAAAATTTTCATATATGCAAACAACCAAAATAAAACCTCCCAAACCATCTCCATGAACCCTTTTCTCACACAGCCACTGAAGGATATGTGCCACCAACATGAGAGAGAAAATCAAGGAAAATTTGAGAAACAAGAACAGGCAATCCAACTGAAGAGAAACAAATGAAATCCCACAAAGAGGACTATGAGCAGAAATCCAGAACTCTGGAGCACTGATGGTTCACTACATGTAGGTGGCAATAGGCCAGAACGCAGCAGTGTTACTCCAGATACAGACAAACTGAAGCTGTCTTCAAAGTTAACACAATGTCTTGTATTAATGAGATTCTTTTCTCTATGCCCTGCTGATGAGCTAAGGATACACGTTTCATTCAACAGAAAATTATTTTCACATACACCAAAGCAGCAGAGGAAGAAAATTAGAGCCATCTACCACCCCAACCACATGTGTCATAAATTCAGCACCTGTCCTGTACTATAGTGCTGTCAGCTGCCCTTACTGTGAGTCTGGTTTCTCAGAACTCATTCACAACCCCTTTGGCTGATTTGCCTAGAGAAAGTGCTTGTAAAGTCAAGAAATAAAGATGACAAATTATATTCCGAAGACTCTGTCTGGACTATTTTCTTCTGGAAGCCACCAACTAAATAATGGCATTATCATAGTATCTTTAAAAAACTGGATCTGTGCTTGTTACTAAATTCTGAAAAACATTCTCAGCGATGCTTATAAAGGTGGCAAAGACAGAAGCAGAATTTAAGGATGGTGATTATTTCTGATGCAAAGGGAGAAGAGGGATAAAATTTAGAGTGGGCATATAGGAGCCTTATAGAATATTGATAACATTCTATTTCTTAGCCTGAGTTCTAAGGTGATTCATTTTATTTTTTTTTTAAGTGTGAGTCTTTTTTGTTTTTTTTTTAAAGATTTATTTATTTATGCATACAGAGCTGGGGTACAGGCCAGAGGTGCAGGGGCAGTGAGAGGATTCACCAGAGAC
>NW_004567137.1:12000461-12120422 GCF_000260355.1 Condylura cristata
CAGAACAGGCAGATGATCAAAGTACACTGCTGAGGGGAGCAGTGGGTGGGTCAGGAGAGGTCTGCCTCGCCATGGGGATCTCCTCCGGGGCAGGTGGGGATCGAACTCATGCAGGAGTGACTTTAGCTTCTTAGTGCAGTGTTTTAACCCGCTGCGCCACCAGGGAGGGCCCAAGATTTGGGGCATTTCTTAAGGAATGTTGAGGGACATTGGCTCCTCCTCTCTCTGGAAATTTTGCCCTTTCATGGGATCCTTAGAATAATGCATTCTCTGACCTTTTGTTGACTTTGGACTAATTTAAGGGAAGGAGATTACTTCTTTGGATTTCTTAAAAAAAGAGGCTGGGGCCCTCCCTGGTGGCGCAGCGGGTTAAAGAACTGCACTGAGAAACTGAAGCCACTTCAGCATGAGTTCGATCCCCGCCTGCCCCCGGAGGTGACCACATGGTGTGGCAGACCTCTCCTGGCCCACCCGCTGCTCCCCTCAGCAATGTACTTTGATGATCTGCCTGTTCTGCTTCCCACTCTGTCTCTGGTGAAGCCTCTCGCCGCCCATGAGTCTCTGGCCTGTACCCCAGTTCTGTATGCACAAATAAATAAATCTTTAAAAAAAAAGTAAGATAAATAAAAAATAAAAATAATAAAAAAAAGTATTGGTACAATATATACATTTTTGTTAAATTTAACATTAATATTTGTGACAGCAACTAAACATTGAAGAACTGCAGGTTACAGAGTCATAAATAACAGAAAAAAATCTCTTACTATTTGGGGGATTGACTTGTCGAACAGCAGGAGCCTGCATAACAGCTCCTCGCAGGGGAGCCTGAGCTGGTGGCGCTGGGATAGTTGTATAAACCACTTGCTGGTTTGCAGGAGCTCTTGGTATAGGGAGCCTCGTAGTCACCTGAGTTACTGGACGATGTGTTACATTCACGGTGGTTGGAGCTAACGAAAGACAAGCAAAAAATATATATTTATATTTACATATATAACATATATAAAGTACATATAAAGAATGCAGGAAACTATGTACCATACATACATATAAAAGACATACTTAAATGTCATATAAAAGACATACTTGAATGTCATGTAAACAGTATTAAATAATTACCTTTGCACAACATGTAACCAGCTATGATAAAGAAAACAGACAAAAGTTTCCTTTTGTAATTGAATCTGATAATGAGATTCAATCAAAATTACAACTCTAGCTCATGCTTTAGAAGAAAAGGGCAGTTGGGGCCCTCCCTAGTGGTGTAATGGGTTAAAGCACAGCACTATGAAGCTGTCAACAGCCAGTGAAGCATGAGTTCGATTCCCAGCCAGGGAGGTGACCCACACGGCACAGCAGACCTCTCCTGTCTAACCCACTGCTCCCCTCAGCAGTGTATTTCACTCTATCTCTGATAATCCTCTCAATCCCCCCACCTTTAGTCTGTACCCCAGTTCTTATATGCATAAATGAATAAATCTTTAAAAAAGAAAAAAGGGGGGCCCTCCCTGGTGGCGCAGCGGATTGAAGCACGGCACTGAGAGGCTTAAGCCACTTCCGCATGAGTTCGATCCCCGCCTGCCCTGGAGGTGACCCACATGGCGAGGCAGACCTCTCCTGACCAGCCCGCTGCTCCCCTCATCAGTGTACTTCATCGATCTGCTTGTTATCCTCCCCACTCTGTCTTTGGTGAATCCTCTCACCCTCCGCATCTTTGCCCTGTAGCCCAGTTCTATATGAATAAATAAAACTTAAAAAAAAAAAAAAAAGAAAAAGAAAAAAGGGGTAGCTCAATCATGTCCAGTGCTCTTTAGTTTTGACAAGATAGTAAATATAAAGGAAGGACTTAAACTTGAGAGTACACTCTTTATAGGAGTGATTTTTAAATCCCTTTTCATGTTAAACTATTCTTAGCAGAATAGAGGTTCAGGCTCTCAAGGCCTTCTGCCAAAAGATATAAATCCCAAAGAGTAAAATTCTCTATTCCCAAGAACCTAGCTGAGAAGTGCAATTGACCTTTCTTCAGGTGAACCAAACAATCACTTTTTAAAACTATACATTTAGAAGACTTCCTCCTCTGCAACCCTGTCATTTCTCCTAATCTGTGCTCCAGTTATTTGAGTGATAGTAATATGGATTTATCGAAAATCAAAAAATGAGCCCTGAAGTTCATTGGTAGAACAAAATTGTCAACATTTTTAGGAGTTAAAGGTTTGTACTTAGTGACTCTGAATTGTAACCAATTTTTAAAACTGGTTATATATGGTTATATATGACCATATATGAAATATATAATAAAAGTCAAGAAATCTACTTTCATATGAAAAAATGGGCTATATAGGATGATAAATCTAGAGGTAAATACTCAATATAATAAAGAAATAAAGACCCTTTTACTAAAGATTTCTTAGTCCTTATATATATTAAATTTCAAATGAAATGGTAACTTTCAAGATGGTTCCTTAGAAACGGGGAAAAGTAGACGAGAACACTATCTCTCCATCTCTTTACTATCTATACCATGCATCAATTTGCATAACATTTTCTTCTAAAATACCTATGTAAATGACTGCCACTTAATTTCACTTAAGTCAGAGGGCTTATATGTAAATATTTAGGTAACTAAACAGTGGAGTATTTTAAAAAGGAAATCTATCTTGATTGGCTTCCAAATAATTTTAAAAGATACAGGATATGTCTTGAAAATGTCTAATTTACAGCAGGGGAAGTAGAAGTGAAATATCAATATGTATCCCCTCATGGTAGTATTAGGCTAGTTAAAATCAGTTCAAGTTAAGAATCTTTCAAAATTCTGCTTGGATCAGTTAATTTTAGGTTCTTGGTTACAATCAAAATGAATGATTATAGCATCCCTTCCAAAGAAACCATATTCATGTCTGTTATTTACAGTAGGAGATCACAAAGGTAGGTGTGTGTGTGTGTGTGTGTGTGTGTGTGTGTAGTTAAGATCTTTTTTATAACCATTCTGTGTCAGTGTTGTTACTTAAGATGGTCAGCAAAACTAAGTTACACTATATTCAAAATGACCTATTTTTTTCAAAATGACGAGAATTGTATTTTATCTTTCCATTCATTTCTATAGTAACATTTCACTACAGGCAGGACCAAAGCTTCCATCCAATGATTCAGCAAACTTACCTGTAGGTAGTAAGTGTATGGTTGTCTGAGATGGTCCACTTGTTGGCACCCCAGATGGCTGAAGAGGTGGCGCTGGCTGGATGGGTTGCAATGGTCGTGACACAGGCTGAGAAGAACTCAGGGTTGACACAGGAGTATGACTGACCTTTTTAGGGTCTGTCAATTTAAGTGATTATTGACAGAAAAGAATTAGAAATACTGGTTTTTCCTTTATGGATAGATTTCATTTTGCTATTCATTTAGTCACATTTATCACTAAAAGAATATTTTTATTTCATTATTTGTACTTTTGACAATTTGAAAGCCAAGTCATGACCTCAAATAATTCAGATTTATCATAGATTCTAATTCAAATTCACAAAAGTTTTACCTTTTTCAAATGAAAGAATTCTACTTTTGAACTCAATAGAGCCTCACATCATTTAGAATAAATTCATGCCTCACATTAGTATCAGTTTATGTATCTATTAAGGATATTCTCCTAGACAAATACTTATAAACTGATGAAAGTTTTCACCAGTTAATTCCAATTGTTTAGGTTCACTTCTTGTAACATAAATGTTGCTTCTTTGTGTCATTCTGTGTTTAAAATGAATTAGTGTCTAATATAAAAAAAATCTAATAGTCCATGAACTGAATGGTTCACTTCAGAAAAGGCCCTTAAAAAATAGGTAACTGGGATAAAAAAATAAATAAATAAAAACCAAGATAACTGCAATATGACATAATACATAATATAAAGAATAAAAGCCAGAGATCATTTTTCAAAGTCTGTGTGTCATTAAGTTAAACATTCTCAATTGTTTTCTTTTATGCTTTGTTCATATTTTTTCAAAAAATGATCTTTACTGATTTCTGTACTATGAAATTCCTATCTAAAATTTAAGTGATACTTTGATATTGGGGTATTTAAGGGAGAACAATGCACTTTTGAGTGTGAGAATTAATCCCACTCTCAAAGGTAGGATAATGGTAGATCTCATGAAGCAGGGGTGTTAGAACTAGAAATGGTAAGAGCATAAGTAAGAAACAAACTGCTTAATTTATGATTTTATCCAGAATCATCCAACCTATCCCCTTTCAAGAGTAACCTATATTTATTTTAGTTCTCAAGGGATTTACTGGATTTAGATTTCTTTTTTTTTAAAGAAATAAAATGAATGCAACAGAGATAATTAGAAACTTTTAAAAATAACCATATTAGAATAAATTAACCTTGGTAAATGATGGCATAAACCTTCCAATGTTATGTCAGTATTATACAAAAAAAAAAATGACTTTACTGTCAATTGTATAAATACTTAATTTTGTTTTCCTAAAATCAAGTACACTATTGTATTTGCTAAAATAGAATTTCAAGTCTACTCAATTTGGAGTCAGGAGACCTGGGTTTGATTCCCAGGTCCATTGCTAACTCATATGCTGCACCTATATCCTCAATTCTAAAATGAGTTAACAGGGTTATTTCAAAGACATGTGAAATAATAGCTGTAAAGAAAAGTGCGCCATAAGTTAAATATTCTCCAGGCTGTTTTCTCCTATGCCTTGTTCACATTTATTCAAGATTTAATTTGTATCTTTCAACCTAATCCAACAAACTCTCATCCTAAAAAAGGTACACATACATCAAGTACAAAGCTGAAGAGATCTGTCTTTGTTGAATATCGTATTGGATTAAGAGGAGTAAGTGGTATCAAAACATTCCTTAGTATGACCATCTATATTTAGATACCTTGTGAAGCTCCATTCTCTTCATCATCCATTGTGAGATCAATGACACCACCTGAATCACTACTTGTGGCTTTCCCACTCTGAAAAACAAAACATTTGTCCATTTGCAAAGGACTCTGGCAGGCATAAAATTAAAATGAATTAATACTGGGAGCGTGGAGGTGCAAAGAGGATAATGAAAAGCCTGGTTCAATATGAACCTTAAAAAACTGACTGCTGGCCCTCCCTGGTGGCGCAGCGGGTTAAAGCACAGCACAAAGAAGCTGAAGCTACTTCCCCATGAGTTCGATCCTGCCTGCCCCGGAGGTGACCATATGGCGAGGCAGACGTCTCCTGACCCCCTGCTCCCCTCAGCAGTGTACTTCATCGATCTGCCTGTTCTGCTCCCTGCTCTGTGTCTGGTGAAGCCTCTCACCCTCCGCATCTCTGGCCTATACCCCAGTTCTATATGAATAAATAAATCTTTCAAAAAAAAAAAACTGCCTGCCTTGAAGAAACAGTTTGCCAGATAAATGACTCCAAGATACCCAAGAATTAAATATTTGTCGTGTAAACAAATTTTTAAAAAATATTTTCCGAAGAAATACTACAAGATTTTTAAAATTAGGTTGTTAATTGTATAGTGCTATTAGAATAATCAGGTGCTTTCATTCTGATTAAACAAACACAAGCAACATTCACTCTTTAAATATTTAAATTTTTGATAAATCCTACACTAAATTGTCAGTATTAATTCACAAAAATACCAAAGGAAACTTCAAAGGTAAATTAGGTTATAAGATAGTCTAAAATGATTTTTCCTTGATGAAATGGAATGTTATGTAATGACAGGATGCTGTAGCCATACTGGTTATTAAACTCACTTTAACAGAAGTCAATACACTGTGCAAAAAATTAGAAATGTAATTAAACAATTTTAAATCATAGAACAGCAACAAAACAGGAAAAGACTATAATACTGACATAGACTACCAGCATTTACCTTCAAGTCAAACAGATTGAGTGCATCTTCTGGCCCTAACACATCTTAGCTATGTAAATATATGCCTAAAGGTAATTTCCAAGATTTGAACAAGGACTCTATTATGAGGAATTAATCCAAATATGTACACAGAAAGCTAATGCCAGGCATGGCATGTGATAGCTGTTTAATAAATGTTAACCGTAACTACAAGATATTAGACTAAGATCAACTTTAAATAATTTTGCAAAACTCCAATTTTATAAAATTAGGGAAAGTAATTTCATTATGCTAGAAAGCTCAGGTCCAATCCTAAGTAAAGATTCTAATTTTATTTAATTCTAAATTTTAAAATCATGAAGTTATAACTGTAAAACTCTAAATTTCACAATCATAAACTTCAGAGAAAATGAATTGTTCAATAAGTACCTCAAATCTGTAAAATCCAAAATACAACATTCTAAATCCTTGGAAAGCACAATAAAATTTACTGTTATAATGTATCTAGAAAGTCTGTTTTTCAAAATTTACTAAAACTAAGTTTATCAGTGACTAGGCAAATATGCAAAGACTATAGTAAAGTAGAACTGAATTAAACACACAAGATAGTCAACAGAAAATTATTTCAGGTATTGAATTCAACAGACTTCAAAGCAGTACTAAATATATGGTGAGAGTACTAAACAAAAGTGTACTATTAATGAATGTGCAAGTAAATCTGAGAAGTAGAAATTAAAAAATAAAAACCAGAAATTCTAGGGTTGAAAAATTATGGTTACTAAATAAAAATAAGCTGAGTAGGTTCAAGAGCCTAAAAGACTCGGTGAGGTGTACTCTAGATCATTGTTTTCAGAAAGACCTTCATAGGGCCCCTCGCTGGTGGAAAGCACAGCACTATGAAGCTATCATAGCCACTGCAGCATGAGTGATCCCCGGTCAGGGAGCTGACCCACATGGTGCAGCAGATCTCTCCTAACCCACACACTGCTCCTCTCAGCAGTGTATTTCAGTGCATCTGCCTGTTCTGCTCCCCACTCTGTCTCTGGTGAGTCCTCTCACTGCCAATACTTCTGGCCTGTATCCCAGTTCTGTATGCATAAATAAATAAATCTTTTTTTAATAAAAAAAATAAAAAGAAAGACCTGCATAATAATAGAAACAGTTCAACAAGACCTAAATCAAGGGGAAAGAATGAACAGGATTGAAAAAATTATTAGAAGAAATAATGGCTAAGAATTCCCCAACAATGATGAAAAACATTAAGTTACAAATGTAAGAGCTTCAATTAATCAAATGCACCACTCTATATGCTTGTCAAAAAAAGAGAAAAATTTGAAAATAAAAGAAAAATGGTAGCGAAACATGTAGTTATTGCTGATTACTTATCAGAAACAACAGCAGCAAGACAGTGAATTATTCATAATTTTTTAAGTCTGTAAACTGTATATACAGTAACTCCTGAAAAAAGGCAAAAGACAACAAAGTACATATTTACACATACATGAAAAACAAGGTGTCACTAGCACATCATATTCTAAGAGCTTCAAAACTACTTCAGTTTGAAAATTCAGATTTATAGAAAAGTAGAAAAGATAAATATGAAGATAAATGCTAAAAACGAAGTGTGTTTTATTTCTTTAAAAGGTATATGATACTAGAAGGCAAAAGTTAACAAGAATGTACTTACAGATTTATGGAACATGTAAATGCAACAGAGAATGCAGTATTTGTGAAAATAAGACAGAAGACAGATACATCTGAAAACATGATGTTATATAGGGAATAAAAATTAACTCTTTAAGTATATTAAAATAACTTAGATTTTGATATATATTACAGATCCTAGAGAAACTTCTTAAAAAAAGATTAACATACACAGAGCTAATTAAGGCAACAGGAAAATTAGGAATATGAAAAACAAACAAAAAAATGACGCAAAGGAAACAAAGACTAGATAAAATTAATTAACAAATATAAAACAGCTAATCAAAGTACAATCATACTAATTGTAAATTGTCTGAAATTTCCTATCAAAATGTAGAAATTGTCAGGTGGATTAATACATCAAGAAATAAAACTTTTTCATTTATTTAGTCACTTTAAATAGAAAGATATGGTAAGACTGAATAAAAAACAAGCATTAAAAGTTCTTGTGAACAATTAATATGAGACAAGATACAAAGAGAAATTTTATAATGGTAAGGAAGTCAATATTTCTATTTCTATTTCATTTTGTTGGTTTCACTTCATGTTTTGATGCTCCACTGTAAAGTGCAAAGTTTTCTATAATACATGTAACAGGACAAGGAGGACTGTAAGTGACCTATCTGCTGAATTGTATTTCTACTGATTGTAATGTGAGTGACAGAATCTATCTACTGTCACACATTATCTATCTACTGTCACACAGTTTCCTTGCTATAGTTTTTTCTTGAGAAATAAAATAGGTAATTATTTCAGTGACTTTTAACATAAAGTATAATTATGATAGCCAGGATTATTTTTATCATGATCTCTATTAAAATGTTTCATATTAACAATGTGAATCTTTATAATAATTCTGAGGTAGATACCAGCATTAGCCACATTTTATAGATGCTCAAAGGGTTTTACCCACTATTAAGTGACAGGAATCAAACTGCCTGAATCAAAGAACTTATTATTTCTTTGCCACTAGGAGTAGATTTATAAACAAACATATAAGCCATGGGTTGCTTAATACAAAGTGAGATATTCTGATGCTGGGTGATTTCATCACGGTGCAAATATCAGAGTATACTCACATAACCCAGGAGGTATAGCCTACCACAAACCTAGGCTAAATGTAAAGACCATTAATGTACATGCACTCTCAACTGAAATACCACTATGCAGCAAATTATTTTACACATATATATTTATACGTACATTTTCCCTCACATTATTTTTGAGAAAACATATCAGGGACAACATGTTTTTGTACCTGCATTTATACATATCATTTACACATATTATGGATAATCTCAAACTATCAAAAAATCTTAAATCATGTCAGAGAGCAAGGACTGGCTATGTATGGTTAGTTCTTTTTTGGCAAAAATATAAACAGAATATATTTGAAAGGTAAAACACGTCAATAATTACACAACGAAAGTGAACACAGACAGCCTAGTTATTTTTAATTTTTGCACATCTTTCTAAGGGAAGGTAGCACTATAATGGGGGCTTCATTAGCTACCAGGAATTTTCTCTCTGTATAGTTCACATTAATGATTAAAATTTCTCTTATGTACAATTTAAGCAACAGGCTGTGTTATATTGGCTTGTTAGGATTTATATGCAACAAAATCAAGATTTAGAATGTACAAATGGCTTAATTGTTGGGGTTCCAAGTTTTATGGCTGGTTATGCAGAAAGTTGTGGTTATTCAGCCAATCCATTAAAATATGTCATATCCTGAGACTTACTCAGGCTTCTATGTCAAAGACCCTCAGGACATGTCCCTGCAGTTAACAACTAGAGAGAGAAAAACACATTTTGTGCAATGCTGAAAACAGGATATAAAAGCTTGGACCTGACCTTTTTGAACACTATATATCTTCTTCCAGTTATTTTTACTTTCTACTTTTTTTTTTTTTTGAGATAAACCATAAGAGAATGTAACATGCTATGGATCTTACAAGTCCTTTTAACAAATCAGCAAACTTAAGGGTGACAAAACAGCAATGTAACTTACAGATAAGCGCCATAAAAACAATTCTGTTTAATGTTATGGTGATGAATTGAATTAATAAACCACAGTTTATTATATGAAATAAGTTAATAAACACTTATTTGGGGGACATTAAAGAAATCTTCATTTTAAGGACTTCAAAAAGATTATTTTACACATTTAATTTTGTCCTAATTATCTATGACTGAAAAAGCAATATTTCCATACAAACTATCCTTTAAATATAAAATAGCCTGAAAGTGTTTAGTGCAATTAAGTAAGATTTGGCATAGTGAAACCGGTTAGTCAAGAGATCGTAACAAGCGACAGTCTGAATAATCGCAGGTTATTTCATATTAGTTTCTATTTCTTAGTAAGTGGCATATAGGATTAAAAACCTAGCAGATTATTTCTTAATAATAGCTTTTAGAAATGGTGTCATAGTATTACACTAATGAAAGTGTCAAGTACAATGACAAAAATTGTATTTGTACAGAAAATCAATACAGAGAAGTATGAACTGGTAGCAAAGCATGAACTGGTAGCACATATATACTTCCATAGTGGCTCAACATACAATACTACTTACAAATCATATTTATTATTTGTATTTATAAGTGATACTCATTAAAAGCTGAAGCTTCTCTATTTATTTATTTATTTTTAAGCTTTACTATCTTTAATCAGGCATTATTTTAGCAGGTTAGCTGCCTAACCAAACTGCTTGCGTTTTTCATGCTCTACTACGAAATTACTCATTCTCTAAGCCATGTAAAACTTCCATAATGAACTTAATGTTTAGCTGTGCTCTTGGCTCTCTAATGCAGTTTCTTGCTTTTTCTGGTATCTTTTGCATTCACCAATACAAGTTGTTTTATTAACTGTGTCAGTTGCGCGGTACAAGGTAAAGAAAGTATTTCAGGTTATAAAACTAAAACGTGGAGTAATTATGTGATATTTACAGAATAAGAAGTCGGGTAATAATTAGATTTTATATTATTTTGGGTATATTTTTCTTGAATTTTTAAAGTATGACAAATTTTATAACAATTTTATGTAAATGTTTACAATAGTACAAATATTTCCAATAAAACCTTGCAAGGATGAAAATATTCTATATTTATGTCTTATTCTGATATGGTAATGACTGGTTTAACATAATGGTCACTGAGGCTTGAAATGGGGTTACTGTTGATAGAGTAGGTAAAAATTTCATTTTAAAGACACAGGAATTAACCTACATGTGGCTTGTGGCTAACATACTGAGAAAGTACAGTTCTAGAAGAACCAGTATTTATAAAATGAAACACGGCCAGTATTATAATGTCGACTTTGTCTTAAAAATGTTATTTAGCTACTGAAGCCAAAGCAAAATCACCAAGGAAAGTAAAGCTGATGGTAAATTCTTTGTTTAGTTTTAGATTTACTATAAAAATTTCCTATACATCACGTAAAAGTTCCTGGGTATATAAACATTTCCTATACTATCTATTCCAAAGTACCTTATGTACTTCAAACTGGAAACATCAATACCCACAAAAAGTATTCAGAAAAAAAAAAAAAACTCACAACTTTGCCCTTTACTATCACACAAAGTAATAAAATTTTAAGAAATAAAATATTAGTCATAGCTTTAATTTGAGCTGTAAGTCATGGTATGTATATATCTAGTTTTGGTCAAAAAAATCTGTTACTTTAAAAGAAATAATTACTATTAAAGATTATTTTTTTAAAAATTCATGTCCTCGGAAACAGCCCAAATGCAAAGAAGAAAAAAAAAAAAAAGATGACTGGATTAAAAAGATGTGGTACATATACACAATGGAATATTATTCAGCAACCAAAAAAAAAGAAATGCATGTCTTTTGCAGCAACTTAGATGGAGCTGGAAAAGATCATGCTTAGTGAGATAAGCCAGAAAGATAAAGAAATACCAATGGTTTCGCTCATAGCAGGAGTATAGCAACAAAATAATGATAATGATGAACAGCCATATACCGGAGACATTTTATGGGGGTGGAATGGGTTCAAAAACAGTGGGGGGAGAGAAATGCACTGGACTATGGCGATGGCACATGGGGATTGCAACTGAGTTTGGAAAATGCACAAGAAGATGTAAAAATAAACTATTATATATATAAAAAAATGATGTCTTTTATTCATGGCTGATTTATTCACAATTCTGTCTTGTTAGGAATGTGTTTCTTTAAATGATTAAAGGAAAGAAAAAAGAAAAAACCACCAATAACCAAATCACTGCCCTATAAATATATTACATCTAAAGTAATACAGTGGAAAAAGTCAAACGAACATTATTTTTACGGAAAAAATGTAGTTATTCCTCCCCCATGGGTAATTAAAATATAATGTGAAAAAGTAGCAAGACTAGCAAAATGCTAATAAGCTATCAGAAACACCAAGTTTTTCTTTGCAAAAAGTTCTTTATAATCAGTTAGAGACTGTGGATGTACTGGGGAAGGAGGTGTAAGGGCAGTAAGCCAATGAGATGAGAACCTCTTAAAGTGATGGGTCAGGAGGAAAATCCTTGGAGAGATGGAATCTTTACAATATATGAAAACAAGTAACTATACTGTCAATTATATAATCCAAGCAGTTAGTTAATAATCATAAAACCAATACTAAGAATTACTAAGCAAAGAAACTTGATTCTTGGCAAACATTATAGAGAAGTTGCTTAAAAATCCTTTGAGAGTGGCAAAAACCAAATTTAGTATAACTTTTATTATAAATGAATAATGATGGAAATCTACTTTTCTTGCAAATTTTAATTAGAATTTTACTTTGAAACAGAAGGAAAACCATACCTGTGATGTGCTATCAGCTGCTTTCTTATTAACAGAAGCATCTAATGTTTTGTTTGTCTGGTTTTCTGAGAAGTAAAAACAAAAACAAAAAGTCAGAACCATTTTTTAGAAGCTCCACAAAAATGTGAAAAGTTCAGTTGCTTCTACAGAAGTTCATGTATTTTTCTCCATACATAAATGGAACCTACTGTAGGTCACTACTATATTTTCAAAAGGGGAAATGCATAATAGGGCAAAAAATTTCACATATACTTTGATTCAGAAATTTTAACTCTATCACAAGAATGTCTTAGGGAAATTAAGATGTGAAAAATTTAAATGTTCTACTCTGACTTGTTAAATTAAACATAATTAATTGATCCACACTACATGCCTTTCCATGAATTTTTAATGATTAGAAAAAAAGTAACACATTCATCAGAAAGTTATGAGCACAGTGAGTCTGAGAATCACCATATAATCTCAGTAGTTCAATCACAGATTTTTCTTTCCTTATTCATTTTTTAAAAAACACACACTCACGTTACCTCCAAAACAGCAAGAAGATAAGCAGTGTTCTTTCTGCTTTAATTTCTTAAAAGAAGATACTAAATTTTATCATATCTTTCAATCTACTGAGGTTAAGTATTTATCTTTTCCTTTTTGGTTATATGGTAAATCACATTTGGCAACTTCTAAGACTGAAAGATCCCAACTTTGCTATCTGTGAATAAAACCTTTCTAGTTGAATATGACGTTCCATTCACATGCAAATCTTCAGACCACATACTGAGTAAGCCCTAGGATAATTTTTTTTTAAAAAGGAGAAAAAGCTATGTATTCCCATAAGCACATCTGTAAACTCATACATTAAAATATGATTAAGTTAGATCATTTTTTCCAGGCTAGGAAAATAAAAACGAGACCCTTATAATTGCTCCCTATCACATCTGAATTATCTTAGTTCTTTTCCTAAGAAGATATAGTAAATAATAAAATTACTCTGTTCATAAATGAATCACTGAAAGTTTCAGACTATGAACTACTTGTTTAATAAAAAATGGAAAAACTGTAAATCTATCAGTTAAAAAAAAGAAAATGTACCTCAGAACTTTCCATCATATGGGAACCACTCTTACTATTCTTAAAAGATACTGGCATTTTTAACCAAGACTGCATTTTTACCAATCAGAAAATGATTTTACAGGAGTAAATTTGTGCTAGATAAGTGCTTAATGAAAATGAATGGAATACAAAACATTTAAATTTTTTCAAGCCACAGCAGTCTCTTAACTGGTATCCCTAATTCCACTTTTATGTCCCCTCATTTACTGCAGTTGAGTGTTCACAGATATCAGTGACTGACATCTAAGCTCTGCAAAAATCCTTGAACCCTTTCCCCACTATTTTTACATTATCTCATGCCTTTCCACCATCTCCCATATTATCTCACAGAAACTTGCATATCTTGAGAGTTGTCACATTTATAACTACTTACTTTAAAGCCACGTTCACTATTTGATTGAGAACTCGATTAGAATAGGACCATTTTTATATTTGTGTGTGTTTGTAGGATTTTAGAGCAACACAGTCATTCTATATTCACGAAAGAATAAAAATTTTAATTTGATTCCTAAAGTTCCAAATCATCTCTAGGACATTTTACTGTTAAACAGAAAATACTTTATAGGAATTTTAGAACTGTAATAAAATATATCCAAATGCAGTCTATCTGACATGTTTCTAACAAGTAGTACCTACCTAAATATAACATTTAGATTTTCAATCACGTAAACAATCAATTTATCACACTAGGGATTAAAATATTAAAATACATAACATTTTACAACATCTGTGATTTTTCAAGAAAATTTCTGTATTTAAGGACGTATTTTTTTTAATGGAAGTAACACTGTTTTACAACACTGTATATAATTAAGAGGTTAAGAATATATCTTATCCATGGAAACAATCTAAATGCCCCAAAAAGTTGAATAGATCAAAAAGATGTGGTATTACACGGTGGGATATTACTTTGTAATGAAAAAGAAACTCATGCCATTTGCAACATGGGTGAAAACAGAAGGATTATGCTAACTGAAGTCAGAAGTAAAAATATTGGATGGTTTCAACTATATGTGGAACATACAGAAACTGAACAAAGGGTCAGGAAAGAGACAAAGCTTGCAAACTGACCATAGATCTGAGGCATACAGCAGGGGAGAGAGAGGTGTCAAAACAGGAAAGGGAAAAGCACAAGGGATTATGGTGATGTGAGAACTACAGGGACAATACCTGAGAGGAGAAATCAAGCATTGTACAAAAATGAACAATGTAAGAAAATAAATTGTAATTATTATACATTTATATGTTACATTATATTTATAGTATATCTTAGCTTGTGACCATGAATTAAAAACAGTACCAACTTAGTTTCAAACTTTTATACAGAGGAAAAATTCACATAAAACAGTATCTTCCATCTGATTTATTTTTAAAAAATCAAGGATTAAATGAGAAATTAAAGTTAATATCCCAAAAGTTTTGCTTGTTCTCTGACCAGTTAAAAATAAGCATCTTTTAGTGCTGCAAAATGAATTAGCATATCAAGAATTATGTGACAACAGATAACCGCAAAATACTGTTATTTTATTATGTGAATATCTAAATTTTCAAAACTAATAAGAATAATTTTACTTTTATTTTAAGACTCATAATAACTTATATTCTAGATATTAACTGTAGGAGTGATATTCACTATGAATCCAACAGTGATTCTTTGCCATTGTTTTATTTGAGGAAATACCTCAGAAAGCAAGTTAACTACCAAAGGCTATATGGGGAAAAAAAAAAGTGCCTTGCGTATCTTGCTTATTAAAAGTAATTTGTACTTTAGAATCTGTTTCTTATATTTCATGGTTGAGTAGTTATTATGTTACTAAGACAGATACTGTAGCAATTTCACTATATAGATGATGCCCTGTCATTCTTGCTGGTCTTTTCAAAAGTAATGGCGATAAATGTTGTCATATATCAAGAATAAGCAAGTTTAAGAAGAATACAAAAAGTATGCTTGTAGGAACAAGGAAGTCAGTTTTAGATTTTCCATACTGGCACAATCGAAGTTCTGCTTTTTGCAGTTTGAAGTACATAATTAGATAAATATCTCAAGTGGTAAAATATACAAAAGAGCAAACAAGAAACATTTTACAATAAATTAGGAGGGGAAGAAACTAATTTTAAACAGTTCAAATTTGGAAGATATAAGTGATTCATGAATGCACAAAGTATGCTTCCAAATTGGTAGGAAATATATGTGGCTTTTATTTTCTTGTATAAGCATTCTGTCAACTGGATACTTCAAAATATTACTTGTTCTATTCAGAAATTCTTGCCAAATGTAAGTAATACTTGCTACAAAGCCTAAATTAAAAATTCACCCAGATCATGAAAATGACTAAAAGATAAATAGCAAATGTTCACGTCCCACACAAAACTCTTCTTCAAATCCCATTTTAACATCATTTCTCGCAAAACTTACTAAAAGCAATCTCTAGACAATTCTATTTGCCATGTTCTTCCAATAATGCTAGCTGCTGAACCTGATACACACAGACACACATGTTCAATTACCTATAGGTCAAAAACATGCTTGCATTTCTGATCCTAAAGCTGCATAATGACTTACCAATTCTGAGGGTTGTAGTACTGCTCTGTTCTGCAGGAGACGAGGTACTAAAAGCAGAAATTGGAATTTTCATCTGTATAGGTCCTCGATTATTTGAGGGACTATAGAGTCCTGATGGGCCCACGGTGGGTAAAGAAGTCCTTGTGGCTTGTACAATAGAATGTGCTGTTGGAACAGCCTGTACAGCAAGTGTTGTTCCCAATGGTGTAGCACTGGCAGGAGAGTTCCTTTGAATACTAGGACTGGGTACAGAAGGAACGTTGTTTGGTTTAGTGGAGTTTGACAAGGATGGCAAGGATACTGGATTTTTGGTAAGACCACTCACTGTAGGTGGGCTTTGCACAGAAATGAATTCAACATTGCCGGATGGTTGATTGGTCACTAATGTCCCTGGATGACTCTGTAGAAGCTGAGGCTGGGAGGATACTGCAACAGGTACATGCAAAATCACTGGTAAAGGTTGCAAAGAGATGGTAGGCTGGGGATTTCCACTAGGCACCTGAGTGGTAGCAACTACTGTAGCTGTGTTGGGTGCAGGAAGAACTGATGTTGCTGTCAGAGAACCTGAAGTCACTGGAGTATGCAATTTAGGTTGACTACTAGCAACTGCTGGAGGAGTTACAAGACTGGTTGAAGATACTAAAGAAAGAAAGAAAAAAAACCCTCAGATTTAGTGGGTATTTTCATTTATCAGCTAGTATAACACAATATAACTTACATTAATTCAAAATTAATGTAGCAAGCACAATAAAGTCTTTATTAGTGAAATTTTTCCAACTTTACATTCTGGAAAGTCTTTTTTTAAAAAAGATTTATTTATTTATTCATACAAGAACTAGGGTACAGGCCAAAGGTGCAGGGGGTGAGAGGATTCACCTGAGACAGAGTGCGGAGCAGAACAGGCAGATCTACTGAAATACACTGCTGAGGGGAGCAGCGGGCAGGACAGGGTCACTCCCTGGCTGGGGATCACACTCATGCTGCAGTGGCTGTGGATAGCTTCATAGTGCTGTGCTTTTAACCCATTGTGCCACCAGAGAGGGCCCAGTCTGGAAAGTCTTAAAATTTAATTTAGAGAAGTATTTTTGCATCTATGTTTGCTACATTATGAAAACAGCACGCACTTTATGCTTAATGTGGAAGATTACTATTTCAACATCAAAAACAGTTTGTAAAAATTAATATCACTTCAGAGATACTAACTGAAGAAACAAAACACTGAAAACTGTAAAACTGTAAAGATAATTCTGAAATTACACTAAAAGGATTATAAATGCCACAGAACACTGGCAATATAGAAATACAAACAAAATTCAGGGTCATCACTATTAATAAGTAATAGATATAATTGGTCAATATATCTAATTGGTCGTGTTATTGTATCATTTGACCATATTAAGCCTGTGTTTATGGATTATGTTTCGCTGAATTCTCTAGGAGAGAAATTGAAGGGACGCTAATATAGACATTACTGACGTAAGATTATACAAAATTACCAGAGTGACGGTGGGCGATGAATCAAGAAATATGAGAGTAGACACGAAAAAAATCAAAATGCTGATTATAGGAATTTATAGTAAAATTGGTTCAACTATTATGCTTATTCTCACCTGAACAGCTTTGAAATCAATTACCAAATTGTTTCCTCATTGATTTGTAGTCTTTCTAAAGTCAGTTATATTAGAGCCATAAATTTTGAAGTGTGGTCCAGGAGGACACCTGGAGGTTTCTGAGACCTTTATAGACAGTTTGAAATGACAAAACTACTTTCATAACAATAACATGTTATTTGACCTTTCCCCCCATGTAGATATTTGCAGATAGAGCAAAAGCAATGGTGATATCTGAGTATAAAAATGAAGGCCGTGATACCAAATTGCATTCTTAGGCACCACATTTACAGTAAAAACGAAACAAAGTCAATTCACAGTGTACAGTTCTCCTTACTATTCTACATAAATAAACAGGAAGTATATATAAAACATTAGTGTTGCATGCCAAAGCCGAACACCTGGCTCAAGGTAAAGTGTTTAACTATTTAAATTGTGAGCTGTTTTTTTCATGGAAGACTATTTTTACTTGAAAGAACTGATAGTCGTATTGTGGTTATTAAAAGTTAGCTACTGAGAAATCTTTTCTTTAAAATAAAATAAGGCAGTCACTTCAAAGAAAATAACCACAAGATTTTACATAGGCAACAATAAAATTTGAATGAGACAAAAATTACAGAACTACAGAAAAATCTTTGACATGTCACTGACAGCATAATAGTTTCCCCAATCTTAAAAAATATTTCCAAGAAGAATCAATAGTGCAATAAATGAATGTGATTTAAAATATATATACTAATGAAATGCATCAACACTGGGAAGGTTTAGACACTCAATAAATATTTTCCACTTAGTAAAATAATTACTCTATAAAAGATACATCTAAGTACCAAAATAAATAAGTAAATAAAAAGATTGATTTACTGGTTTTCAGATTCCACCTTGCAACTAACCTACCAGAAACTACTGGTTGACCATGTCAAACAGGTATACCCACAATTCTCTAAGAATTACCTAGTCCTTACCAAAGCAGAGACTGAATTTCCTCTATATAATTTCAATTGTTACAACAAACCACAGCAGATTCAGTTAGATTTAGATTTGAAAATTTGGTAATCATTAATGGTCTTAATGTTTTAAAGTGAAAATAAAGGTGATTTGTAAATATCACCTTTAAAGTTTGAACAGATATTTTTCATTAAGACATATAAATTGTGTTCCATAATATGATCTCTATAATAATTTTAATTGATTAAACAATCATTTAAATATTTTGTTTCAATTTCTACTGTAGTAAATACTAATAAAAAATAAAAGCTTATTGGGGTTTTAATAATTTTTAAAATAAATTTTTAACCATATATGATCACACAGGGAATAGGGACACCACAAAATATAAATCCACTATAATAAAGAATTCTATTTTCATGCATAGCTATAATTTGAGTTTTTAAAATAAAGTTTTATATTAACACTCAATTTCAGTTCACTGTGTTAGGTTTCTTCATTTATTTAAACATCAAAAGAATGTAAGAACCAGAGCCTTCAGTTCCTGAGAAAATATATCTCAGTGTTAAAGAATATTACCTGTATTCACAGGGGTCTGAAGTGATGATGGTGTACTCTCGCTTACATTTCTTTTGGACTCCAGCATCTGTCTCACTGTGGTTACATTTCTATGAAATACATATGCACACAATTAGCCATTTTGGAGATATCTATTTATGCATAGAGAGAAAGTAGCCTATAGGAAAAAAAGTAACGTCGATTTGAATTCTGCAGCCGTATATTCAAGTGAATATACTGAGGCAAAGGTGGTACACAAACTTTGCAAGGCTGAGGTTTATGGAACAGGACAAGAGTCTTCCCCTTTATATACAAATGTCCTCATATTTTTCACCTGAAAACCATATGTAGGTTCTAGTAGTTGCACACATTGGCTTTTATCATCTTTTACCAAAGGATTTTTCAAATATTTGAGAAAATATCACTTAGTGTAAGGAGTTACAGCAGTCTGCAATGATCAAAGAAAGCTTTATAATAAATTATTAAAGTAAACATCCAGAGATGAACAGTTGTAGCAAATCAAAAAAGGAAATCTATTTAATATAGCATATCACTATCTCTACATGATTACACAGGATAATATTCCAATATTTTTTTCTGCAAAATAAAATCAGAAACGTGTTTTGTTATTAAAAATCTGACAGATTGCTTACAATTCTCACCTGTAGGACCCATTGTTATTGCTGTTGACATCAATTACAGACTTTCCTGGTGATACAGGTGGGTTTGGTGGATTCTGTGGGAGAAAAATATCACAGAAAAAAAATCAAACCTAATGTGAAAAAAAACTTTAAAAATAGGACTTTTAATGACTTATTAGTTACCTGTTATTTCTACAACATAAAAATATTGCCAGTTGAAACAAGAACTTGTATCTTGACACTAGCTTCTGTAGTTGTACTCTAAACAAATCACTTAGTCTATTGAAATAACTGCTTACCCTAAGTAATATTATTAATTCCTGTATGTCATTTTTGAGTGAAAAACTATAAACAATATGAAAATGTCTTAGTGCTGTATAGGCTCAACAACTGTAACAATACAACTGAATAACTGGATACACAAGTTCAATAAAGATATAATGATTGCCTACCATATACCAAATACCAGATAACCACCAGCAACTCAACAAAGTACGGTAAAGTCCTTTAAGTCAGATAAATGCGTGATAACTATGACTTTAAGCAAAATTGCATAGAATGAGTGCAGAAGTAAATTACCAACTAAAAGGTGTCCTAGGCCACAAATCAAAATTCTTAAAGTTAATTTTATATTTTTTTGCTTGAAAGTAATACTTGCCAGTGACTAATAATTTTATAAAGAAGACATCTCAATTTTAACTAAGAATCAACAATTTCAGCCTTTCCCCCTTAAAAACTAGGAAATATAGAAATGTAATTTTAATATCGACACGTTAATTTCCATAATTTGGGCCTCCATCATTAATGGCACTATAATCACTTATTTCTTAAAGTGAGAAAAAAAATCAATATAAGACTTCAGACTGACACCTATCTAGTAGTAATACATGCCAAAGCAACTGTATTAAGCACTTAGGATCACATCAAGCGGGTGCCACTAAAACTCTTCATTTCTCAACAACAAATATATCTCACTGCTTTTGAAAGGACAATGGGGTAAATTTTAACCAATCAATATAACAACTGTATGGTGTGTGTAGAGGAGAGAAAATACAGAATTAAGAAACTGCTTTAGAGGTGCTTAAGTGTGATTGTGGACAAAGATATTTGAAAGAAATAGGAAGCAAATTAAAATAACATTATAGTATCAATGGAAAAAGTTTGTGGGGAAAGGACTGCATCTTCAAATAGGACTTAAATATCAGTATACTCAAAACAAGAGGAAGATAAAGGAAGAAAAGTTTTAAGAAGAAAAATAGGATAAGGAAGAGTAAAAATAATGCATAAATACAACTAGTTTAGGACATGGGTATGGGATTCATTAGATCGAAGAGCTTAAACACTATAGTGTGATGACATCAGTTGGATGGCAGAATAGGAAACACCCCGCTCCCTCACAGAGACAACAACTTAACAATACATGAACCAGATTTCCTTTATTAGGATTCTGGAAATCATTTAAGAGGTTATAGCACTGCAGGAAAAGCAAAACTAAGAAGAGGTGTATTGTAGTGAGTAGAAAAGTCTGTTGCACTTACCCGCATATACCCTATCCACCTCCCAGCAGAGCATGGCGGAATCAAGAGAAAATTCCCAACTTGTAGCTTCTCCTTCAGGAAGGAAAAAGAAGAGTGGAACTTGCTTGCAATGTTCTGGCTGTTTGGGGAACTGTCAGAGGGTCTGGTTTCTATTTCACCTGACTTGGAGGAAGAGGCACATGGGAGTTGCCTGGAGGCCAGATGCGAACAAAGAGAAGCCTCTTTGATCCAGACAACATGAGAAAAATTGCAGGAGTAGAAACAGAAAGCAGAACTCCAAACCCACGGCTTGTTAAAGCAGCAACAAGACTGCAATATGAAAGGCAGATACTAGGAAGAGAGTTCCACAAAAAAAAAAGACAAACCTCTTCCATGGGAAATTACATAAAAAGGATGCATCAAAGATGCATCTCCAGAAAGTTTGAGAAGCCCCAGAATATCTATCTGGGTTGGCAAGTCTTCCTTTCTTTCCCTTTGTAGGAATGTATTCTGCATAGAAAAGGATGCCTTTTCAAATGCACAAATTTCAACAAAAGAGATGCAGACACATAAAGAAATAGGGCCAGACATAGGACTGTATTTCCAGAAACAAACCTTAAAGAAGTGATGATCCCTGAATTATCCAAGAAATAATTCAAAATAAGTGACACTAAGATGCTAATGAGGTAAAAGAGAACAGAAACAGAAAATGAAGTCAAGAAAACAATACATGAAGAAATGAGAAAATTAATGAGACAGAAACTTTCAAAGAGAGTCAACAGGAATTCAGTAACTGATGCGAAAATTTACTAGAGATCAACAAACAAATTGTATAAACAAACTTGGAAACAAGTCATGAGATTATTGAACTACAGGAACATAAAGAAGAATAGAGAAAGACTAAAAAAGGTTTATGCAACACTCAGGTTGAATAGAGAAAGACTAAAAAAGGTTTATGCAACACTCAGGTTGAGTGGTGGACCAATATATGAATATGGGAATCCCTGAATGAGAAGAGAAAATGGGCAAAAAGTCTGCTTGAGTAATAGCAAAAAAAAAACCTAAACAAAACAAACAAAAAAAAAAACAACTTTCCAAATTTGAGGCTGAACGTTGACACAAATTCAAGCAGCTCAAATCACCAAAAGAGATAATACAGAAAACTACATGAGAAACACAATCAAGTTGTCAGAAGTCATATGAAGATGATGAACTTTGAAAGCAGCAAGAGAAATGTGAACCATCATATTCAAAGTAATTCTCTTGAGATTATCAGTGTACTTTCCAGCAGAAATCTATTGGGTATTAAGAGTGATATGATTTATTAAAGGCATAGGGTCAAAAACCTGCCAAGCAAAAATACTACAACTAGCAAAGCCATCATTCAAAACCAAATGAAGGCAAAATATGAACTTTATAAATAAAAAGCTTAAAGAGTTCATCAGCACTAGATCTGATAAACCAGAAATGCCAACAGGAGTCCTTAAAATAGTAATAAAAGGACAGCAACCTGAAAGCTTATGAAGCTCTCTGGTGAAAATTAAAAAAAAAAAAAAAAAAGGTGTATAAATCACATTTAATTCAGCATGGACATGAAGTATAAATTTATGTTAAGGAATGTACAATATAATAAGCATTTGAAATATCAATACCATAAAATGGTATGAAGATTGGTAGTTTTTATATGTGAACAAAGTTATTATTAGGTTAAAACAGTAATTTTAAGCTATCTAATATAATACCCACAGTATACAAAGAAAATATCTATTAAAAACAAAAAAAAAAAAGGAAAGATGACTTAAAAAAGATATTACCAAGAAAGCCAATGAAGTATGCAGGACAGGGAGGCAAAAGAGCTCCAAGGTAAGAGAAAACTATTAACAAAATGACTATAATAAACCCTTCCCTACAGTAATTATTTATTATCTTTAGTTTCTTACATCATTCTTAACTTTCATCCAGTATTTGATTTCTTCCCTCAGGTACAGTGTGCCCTTAGTTCTCCCACCACCACAGAATCAGTGATCCATCAGCAGATAGTCCATTGTGCTCTTCCATCTCTGTTTTAACCCATCTCCTCTCCTGTGCCTGCTGTATGTCTCAGATTTAGGATCAGCTTGAAAGTTTTGTCTTTTTCCTAACACCTTTGTTGATTTTCTCTAAATTCCACATACAAGTGAAAGTACCCAATATCTATCATTTCCTTCAGGCTTATTTTGCTAAGCATAATCCCCTCCATTTCTATCGATGTTGCTCAAGTGGCATGAATTTATCCCTTCTGATCACTTTGTGTGTGTGTGTACATGCATACATGCATGTGTGTTAACACACATCTTCATGATCCATTTGTCTGTTTGCAGGTAGGATTATTTCCACTGCTTGCCTATTGTAAACACTGCAGAAATAAACATAGGGCACAGGTTTTCTTTCAGATTAGTGTTTTTGTGTTAGTGGATAGATTCCTAGGAGCATTAATTGCTGGATCATATAGTAGATCCATTTTTAGTGTAGATCCCCACACAGCTTTCCACAGTAACTATACCAGTTTACATTTCCACAAGAAGTCTCAGAGATTTCCTTTTCCCCAATTCTCACCAGCACTTGTTGCCAATTTTTAAAATATGGGCCATTTTACTACTGTGAGGTGGTATTTCATTGTGGTTTTGAATTGCACTTTCTCAATAATAAGCAATTTGAACATTTTTTGATAAGCCTGTTGACCATTTGCATTTCTTCGTTGGAAAAATGTCTTTTTAGCTCTTCTACCCATTTTTGTTACTGGGTTGTCTACTTTTTTTGTTGTTGAGCTATCTAATCTCTTGTAGATCTTTGGTATCAGTGCCTTATCAAATGTATCATATATAAATATTTTCTTCCATTTCAGAAAGGTGTCTCTTTTGCTGTACTGAAGCTTTTTAGTTTGATGTAGTCACAGTTGTTTATACTCCTTTGTTTTTCCTTTCTTCTAGAGATGACTTCTCAAAGAGGTTTCTAAAGTTTATGTCATGGAGTGTCTCTTCTATATATTTTGTTTTACAGACAAGGCTTTTACCCATTTTGAGTTGATCCTTGTATATGGTATGGGATGGCAGTCTAGTTTCATTCTTTAGCATGTAGTAGTTCAGTTTTCCCAGCACCATTTATGGAGGAGACTTTCCCTGTTAAAAGACTATATTCTGGCCCTCCCTGGTGGCGCAGCAGGTTAAAGCACTGCACAAAGAAGCTCAAGCCACTTCCACATGAGTCCGATCCCCACGGCGTGGCAGACCTCTCCTGACCCGCCCGCTGCTCCTCTCAGCAGTGTACTTCGTCGATCTGCCTGTTCTGCACCCCACTCTGTCTCTGGTGAATCCTCTCACCCGCCGCATCTCTGGCCTGTACCCCAGTTCTGTATGAATAAATAAATCTTTTTTAAAAAAAAAAGACTATATTCTTTGCTCTTTTGTCACAAAGCAGTTGCACACATATGGCAGATTTACTTCTAAGTCTTCAATTAAATTAAATTAATTAAGTCTGTGGTGTGTTTTTTTGTTTCAGTAGCATACTGGTTTTATTATTAAGACTTTGTAGTATAGTTTGAAGTCTGGAATGTAGTACTTCTATCTGTTCCCTTTTTAGTCAGGAAGGCTTTAGTTACAAGGGGAATTTTGATTCCATGTGAGTTTTAGCAACTGTTATTCTATTGGAAGAAGGGCTGTTTTGATAAATTTGATTCTTCTGATCCACTAGCAAGGATTATATTTCTATTTCCTTGTGTCTTCTACTTCTATTAGCAATGTTTTATAATCTCCATCTTATAGCTTTTCTACCACCTTTATTAGGTTTATACCTAGGTATTTAATTTTGGGGGTACAACTGTAAATGGGGTGGTTTTCTTAAATTTTTCCTGGTCAGATGACCCCCATATAGGAAAGTTACTGATAATCCTGTACTGCTTTTGTAAACTTCTACTTTAATGAACTGGTTTATTGTCTTAGTTTTCCTGTGAAAATTTTTTAGGATTTTCTATATACATTATCATATTACCTGCAAATAATAACTTTACTTCTTCTTTCCCAACTTGAATTCCTTTTATATCTTTCTCTAGACAAGACTTCCCACTATTACACTAAAAAGCAGTGGTAACAGTGGGATATCCTTTGTCTTATTCCAGATCTTAATAGAAAGGCTTTCAGGTTTTCCACAATTGAGAATGATGTTTACTGTACATTTATCATTTATGGCTTTTACTATGTTGAGATATGTTCCTTTGATCTCAAGGTTTTCACCATAAATGGTGAACTTTATCAAAAGCTTTTCTGAGCATCTATTGATATGATCATATGGTTTTCATTTTTGTTGAAATAAGAAATATGTTAATTGATTTTTGGGTGTTAGACCATTCTTGTTTCTGGAATGAATCCATTTGTGATGGTGTGTAATGCTTTTGATGCTTTGTTACTTTGGTTTGCTAAGATTTTATTTTGGATCTCTTAGGGAGATTGGGTTGTGGTTTTCTTTTCTGTTTTGCCTTTGGTCTTGGTATTACTATGATATGACCTCATAAAATTTATTTGGCAGTATTCCTTCTTTCTTAATTTTGAAAGTTTTAGCAGAATAGACATTAGTCTATCTTTGAATGCTTGGTAGAACTTGCTTATGAAACTATCTTGTCCTAGACTTTCGTTTTGGGGAAGGGTTTTGATTGTTTCAATTTTCTTGTTTTTAATAGGATTGCTCAAGTTTTCTATTGCTCCTTTGTTCAGTCTCAGATGACTGCAAGAATTTGTCCATGTCATCTAGGTTGTTGAATCTGTTTGCATAGAAATGTTCACAGTAATCTTTAATTAGCCTGTTTTTCTGCTGTGTTGTTGTAATTTCTCCTCTTTCACTTATGATCCCACTTAAGTTTTCTCCCTCTGTTTCTTAGTGAGCCTGACCAGAGATTTGTCTGTTTTGTTTATTTAAAGAACCAACTTTTGGTCACTTATCTTTTCAATGGTCTTTTTTATTTCTATTTTACCTTTAATTTTTTCCCTCCTATCTTTTATTTTTTGGGGGAGGAGGGTTTTGTTTCTCCAGTTCCTCAAGATAGGTGGTTAGTATGCTTTTGTGAGTTCTTTTTTGTTTCTTGATGTGGACCTGTATTGCTATATATTTTGTGTTAATATTACCCTCTGCTGTATCCCATATACTCTGAAAGGTTGTGTTCTCATTATCATTTGTCTTGAGGTAGCTTTTAATTTCTCCTTTGGTTTCCTCACTAATCCAGTGGTCTTTCACATATTGTCCTTGTGATGCGATGTAGTGTAGCTGACTGCTAGTTTGATACTCTTACAGAGAAGATCCTTTGTATGATTTCAGTCTTCATGTACTTGATGTTTGTCTTGTGACCAAATCAGTATGTGGCTGATCCTAGAGAATGTGTACTTGAGAAAAATGTGTATTCGGGTTTTGGGGGGTGCAGTGTCCTATAGGCCATGTGTCTAGATCTTTGTTTAGGGCTATTATGTTTTGTTTATCTTTTGCCTCGTTGATACGTCCCTTGGTGACAGTGGGGTTTTGGTTTTAATGCATTTTTTTTTCTAATAACTATTTTCAAAGCTGAAGTAATTGTCTAATGTATTTTGGTGCTCATTCATCTGCTGAGTATATACTGATGTGTTGTCTTCCTAGTGCACTGCCCCTTGATCATTATATAGTGTCCGTGTCTCCTGTCATCTTTTTTAGCTGAAAGTTTATTTTATCTGCTGCAAAGTTTATTTTATAGCTGCCTCTACCTTCTTTTGGGTGCTTATGAAACTGATTTCCAACTCTTTATTTTCAAACTATATTCATCTCTAGACCTCAGGTGTATTTCTTGGATGTAATAGAGTTTGAATTCTGTTTTCTGATCCAAGATGCTGCTATGTATCTTTTTATTGGTGAGTTTAGTCCATTCACATTTAGAGTAATTATTGCTATGTGGAAGTCTATGACTGCCATTTTGTTTGTAGTTCACTTCAATTCCTTGTTAAATTCTTGGGTTCAATGCTCTACTGGTTTCAACCATAACAATCTTGTAATATTACTTGGAGTGAGAATTTAACTGTAAGTGAATTTCCAAAGATTTTGTTTATCTGACAAGATCCCTTATTTTTCCCTCACATCAGAAGGAGAGCTTTGCAGGATAAAGGTATAATTAGATGCTATTTCTTGTCTTGAGCTTTTTAAAAATATGTTAGTCCATTCTCTTCCTGTCCAGAATTCCTTCAAAGAAGTCTGATGTGCACTTAATCAGTTTTCCTTTATAGGTTATATGTTTCTTCCCCATTTTAAACTTCAGTTTTCTTTGCCTTAGACTTCTGGAAGCTTTATAATAATGTGTTTGCTGTAGACTTCTTTTTATTAAAACAGTTTGTGTCCTTCTATTTCCCTGTATGTCTATTTTCATTTCACTTCACTTCTGAAAAGTTTTCTTAAATTATTTACCTAAGTAGTTTTTTGGCTCCCTAGTCTCTTCTCCTGGGATTCCTATGACTCATATTTCCTTTCCTCATGGTGGCAGATAATTCTTAAAATATTTCTTCACTCTTTCTCCGTTGTATCATTCTTTTTTCTTTCCCTTTCCTGTATCTTTTTGTATATCTCTAATCTGTTTTTGAGTTTTGCATTAGTCAAATTCTTTGACTTTCTAAATTATGCAATTATGAATTCTTCATCTAACAGGAAGAAACATTCTTGCGTGTCAGTGTTATTGGGTTCTGAAGACTGGTTTTCTTTCTGCCTGGGCTGGGGTATGTGGCTTTTTATATGGAATATCATGAGGTCTCTGGGAGCTCTGACTCCACATAGTAATTATTTTATGTCTAAATGGATTAAAATATTTCCATAAAAAGACAATAGAAATATTTCCATAATAGCTTTAATGAATAAAAACCAAGTTCCTGCTACTTGATGTCAACAAAAGACATACTTTGATCTAAAAACACACAGGCTAAAAGGTGAAAGGCTGAAAAGAATAATTTATACAAATGGTAACTAAAGAAGAGTTTGTTTATAAAATATAAGAACTTGAAAAATGTCACAAGAAACACAGAAAGACACCACATGATGATAAAGTGAACTGGCCTGTTAAAAAAGGTCAGTTAACACACACAAATTCAAGGCTTATCATATTCTATGCAAAAAACCTGACAGTTCTAAAGAATAAAGAGGCTGCAATCTATCATTCTAGCTGGTATCTACATAATGCAAAAATAACCTGGAGAGAAAATCAATAAGTAAATAGCAGTAGTGAGCAATTACAGACTAAATGGATCAGACAGCTATCTGCAGAAATTTTTACCCAGGAGCAGGATGTTAGCACACATGAGTTATTATCCAGGAATAATCACATATAGTAGTAAGTCACCAGACAAGTCTTAACAAATCTAAAAAGATAAAAAGCATGCAAAATGTCTTTTCTGACCATAAAGGAATAAAACTAGAAATCAACAGCAAAAGGAAAATGGAGTAGTTATAAATATGTGGAACTGCAAACTATACTTAAAAATCCAACAGGTAAAAATAAGAAATCACAATGTCCTGAAACAAATGAAAACAACAACATACCAAATTTAGCAGCAGAAGTAATACTAAGAGGGAAATTTATAGTAAATGCTCAAATTAAAAAAAGATGAAAGACTCAAATCAATAACCTAACTTCATACTTCCGAGAGCCAATTAAAACAAAGACAACTAAATTTCAAGTTAGAATAATTAAGGTAATATTCCTATAAATATATGATCTTGCAAAATTGAATCATGAAGAAATAAAAAAATATGAATGGGCCTAAACAAATAGGGAAATTGAATCACTAATCAAAAAATATACTAACAAGAAAAGTGAAGGCCCAGATGGGCCTCATTGGAAAATTCTACCAGACATTTTAAAGAAGAATTAACAAGTCTTCCTTAACTATTCCAAAAACTGAACAGGAGGAAACACTCACAAACTCACTTTATGAGGCCAGCATTATATTAATACCAATTCAGAGATACTATCAAAAGGAAAAGAAAAGAACTTCAGCATAATATCCCTGATTAAAACAGATGCAAATATAATAAGAGCAACCCAAATTCACCAGTACTTTTAAAGGATTATACAAAATGAACAAGTGGTATTAATCCATGGAATAATACAAGGATAGCCTGATATATGAAAACACCACAATAACAGAAAGGAGGAATTAAAAACATGATCTTCTCAACTGCCTCAGAAAAAGTATTTGAAAAAGTTCACTACCCTTTCACTAAGGTGATGGTGGTGCATGGGGGAAGTGGTCGTTTGAACTTTACAGGAACTACACCTGAGAGGAGAGAGCATACATTGTACAAAAATAATGATGTAAATATATATATGTAAATATATATATATGTTTGTGTGTGTATATGTGTGTGTATATATAGACACATATATAAATTTAAAATATTCAATACCCTTTTGTGATAAAAACAATCTAAGCAAATCATGAATGAAGCAAACTATCTTAACATAATAAAGACCATATATAAAAAGCATGTAATTAATATTACACTCAAAGGTAAATACGTGAAAACATTGCTTTAAGTTCAGGAATAAGGTAAGACTACTCATTCTCCCCAACTGCTATTCAACAGAGTACTAGAAAAGTTTCACCAAGGTAACAAATTAAAAAAAAAAAAAAAAAAAAAAACTTTCCAAAAGGAAAGAAAAAAGGTAAAATTATTTCTTTTCTCAGATGACACAATTTTATACTATGAAAACTTTGAAGTGCCTACAAAAAAAAGTTAGAAATAATAAATGAATTCATCAATTCGTCTGTAGGGTAGAAAAATAAACACACAAAAATCACTTATATTCCTATACGCTAAAAATGAGCAATCTGAGAAAGAAAACTATCAAGCTAACAATGTCACTAAGGAAAATAAAATATTTAGGAATAAACATAACCAAAAAGGCAACATACCTTTATACCAAAAACTAGAAAACATTGTTGAGACAAAAGATACAAATGGAAAAATAATTCCTTAGTGGATTTTAAGCCTTAACATTGCTAAAATGCTCACATTACCCAAGGCATTCAAATATTTCAATGCAATCCCTATCAAAATGCCAACATCATTTCTTGCAGAAAAAAGAATATATGCCCTAAAATTCATATGGAATGTCAAAGGAACCCAAACTGCCAAAACTAGTTGAAAAAGAACAAAACTAGAACTGTCACACATATTGTCAAATCATCTATAAAGGTGTCAAGGCTGTACATGAAGAAAGGACAGTCTTTGAACAACTAGTATGAAATCTGAACGTCCAAAAACAAAATTGTGAAACTAAATTATTGAACCATCTGTAAAAATAATTCAAAATGGATCGAAAAACCTAAGAATTGATAATATAAAATGCCAAGAAGAAAATATAGGAAAAAAGTTTCATGACACTTAATTTCATGATTCTTACCTCACTATGGAATTAAAAACACAGGTACCTAAAGTAAAAACAGACTAAGGAAATGACATCAAGCTTAAAATTTGCCTTAAAGATTAAAGACATTTTCTTAAAGTACTACACATCCTAATTGTTCAAATTAATCTTTCTTAATTTATAGGAATTATGTAATATTTATTCCTTATACTCATACTACTTGTAGCTAGTTCTCCAAAGTAAACTTTCCAAAGATCATAGCATTTCCACCTTTACTATTAAAGCTTCTAACCACCTCCTTTGTCTATATAAATAAGAGTCTGGAAAAAGGTTTTGAGAACAAGCTTAACATATTCAAGCACTGGGAAATCATACAGTGAGCAGCATGCTTCATAAGTTTAGACACAGGATGAAAGACAAATGTGAAAATTTATACTATACAAAATTATGGAAATATTTCAAAGTCCTATGTTTGGTTCAGGCATAGCAAATAAAAAGGATTATACCAATTTGCTAATATAAGAAATAAAACATCTCAGTCTTTAAATGATAACAAAGAAATAAAGGTGGAAAACTGCAGTTCAGAATCAGAGAATTGATCACTGAGAAAGACTAGAAAAAAGAAATCTGTGAGTAGAGGCAAATGAGGGCTTAGTGTGATTTGTTTGTCTAGAACAAATATAAAAAACATCCAGTAGTTGTCCAAGAAAAGAGAGAAGTCAGAGCATACAGAAATGGAGAAAAGACTAGTAGTTGCCAGGGGACAGTGAATGGGTAGGTTGGGGAACAAGGTAAAGTTCAAAGTATAAAAGGGTAGCATGATAAAACTCCTTTATGATAACAAGAGTTCTATATGGAACAATGGTGGGCATTATAAGATGTAAACTGTGTAGAACCACCTAACTACATACCCACTCTTAAATTCAAGAACCCTAATAAGTACTATAAATTATTTAATAGAATTGTACCCATTTCTTAATCTTGATTTGGTACTGTACCTATATAAGATTTCACCATTGGGGAAGAAGGTAAAGTCATAGGCCACTATGTACAATTGTTGTTTGTTCCTACATGTCTATATTTATTTCAAAATAATTGCTTTAAATAAAATAAAGAAATGAATTCATATGAAAATGAAGTAAGACAGAAATATCCTACAGGAGTAATAATTACTACTAAAATCGTCACCATTGGCACTTACTATGTGCCAGACAATGAAATATAACTTGCTCAAATGGAAAAAGTCAAAAGAAATAAATTCAGTTAAAAACTATAATGAAATTTACAAGTGCTATATTAAAAATATGTATTACAAATAATAAAGAAAACAATAAAAAGAACCAGTCAATAAAATATAGTTAGTGCTGTGTTATGATGTTTGAACTCAACTACATGGGGGTAAGAAAGGGAGAGGAGAACAGGGTTACTCAAGGCACTGGAAGACCAGACTACTGTGGAGGAAATGACAAGTATGTGACTAAGACACTAGCAAAAAAAGTGGTTAAGTAAGAAACATGATAGGGAAATATCAAAAAGATAATTTTAAAGATTGACAGAAAAGTCCACCTTCAAGGATGTTGTAACAAAACAGATTAATATACTGACAGATGAAATAGTGATGATCAGAAAGGGGTTACATAATTTGTTCTAGATCTATAGCTCTTCAGAAACATACAGGAATAGCACAGTAGAAAAGGGAATTCCAAACCTGTAAATTAGCTTCCTGCTAATTTACCATTTCCTGAGATTACTGGTTAGAGCGAAAAATAAATGAAAAAAGAACAGAAATTCTTACTTCTTGTCTTTTCTTAAGATCTTCTTTGGCTGCTCCGAAGCGTTTGGTTAACCTGGCTATCTTGGCCTAAAAAAGCAAAACAAAAAAGTTATGGAAAACAAATGTAAAAAAACACACAGCAACATAACAAGTAACTCACAGGTAACAGGAATCTCAGGAGGCAGCTAATAGTAAAGAAAAGTAAGGCAAGCAAATTGTAAAAACATGTATTTAGAAAATCAGAATGAAAACTAACCTGATCCTTGAGCTCAACACCCAGAGGTAGACACTTAATTTTAGGTAACTTTTTACCTCCTAATGCTATGGACATATGCTCACAAACGAGTATTTTTTTTAACACATTCTGGGGTTTTTTAGTTGTTTTTTGACATAGGTGTAACCACACTTAATTTTCTCACTGAGAATTGTGTGGTAATTATAACTGCAAATCATAAAAACCTCTGCCAAAACTACTTAGGTTATATATAAATAAACAGAGTAACATTTCTATATTCTCTGTCCTAGTGGACTTATGCCAAGTTACTCAATGGCCTGATGTAGCCCAGTAACACTGCAATTTAATAACTTTTTTTTCTTAGATATTGCCTTAGACTACTCTCACAGCTGCAGTGTTGCAGAGAAAGAGTATATTCTTGAGACTAGTCTACATGCTTTTCAGAAACACTTGCAAATTTTTGATAGCAACAGACAGGAGTGCTTAGATAACATTTCTTTGAAATATTTAATTGAATACATTATTAATTTCTCATGACAAAGAAGTTAACCTGTTAGTAAACATTTGCAAAATTATTTTATTTATTTTACTACCTAAATATTTTATGTTACTACCTAAATAAACCACCCACATATTTTGTCAAAATATAATACAAAAGGGCCGGAAAAAAACAACAAAAATCACATAATCACATGAGCATCTTGTTTGTATTTCCTTTACATCTGTTACTAAGGAGTAGATATGATACTCAGTATTTTTTGTTGCTGCTGCTACTGTCATTTCTGTAAAATATATTTCAAGAATTTTAAACTAAACTTCTGAGTGTGTTCTTGAAATAAGTAGAAGCTTCTCCAGTGAATATCCTAAGCATATCATATAAAGAAAATAAACATTATTTACCCTTCAAGTTTCTTTCAAAAATAGTAACTTCAGAAAAGAGAGCAAAACCTTTAAAAGTATATAAATCCGGGGTGGAGTGGGGAATGGGATCAAAAACGGGGGGGTTGGAGAGGGAAGTGCACGGGATTATGGTGATGGCACACGGATGACTTGGTGATGGGAAACCCACAGGGATTACAACTGAGATGGAAAAAAAATGTACAAAATATGTAAAAATAAACTTATAAAATTAAAAAATAATAATGATAATTAAGTAAATAAAAAGTATATAAATCCATGGATACGGCATAGACTGGCCAAGGCAATAAATTACCTATGATGTTAAAACATGAAGATTTTCCTCAGGAATTATCTATGCATATTAATACTCAAGGACATAAAGTGCAATTTTTATATTCTTAATATAGAGTTACCTTTCTTTGACTAAAATATTTTAGTAATTTAATCAAGAAAATCTTTCATTTTTTTTTTAAACCATGGTCAAACTACCTGTCTGATGGTAATTCTCTACATTACATTACATGTATAGTACTGTATATTTACTTAAAAATGAAAGAAAATTAAAAAATCACTTTTTATGTTAATATATCGAGAAAGTTCTAGAAAGATAAATACCAAAGTTAAAAGTGGTTTATCTCTAGAGGCTGGGTTTGAAAACAGTAAAGTATAATTAAAGAGGACTTTATTTTCATGCCATGTACATCTGTTGTATTCACTGTTTTGGCAAATTTCCTGTGAAACTTTTAAGTATCTTTGTAATGATTATCTTACATCGCTACACTACTTTCAGGTATAGTCCCCATAGTTCTCCCACCACCACAATACTCATGAAACATCACCAGAGTCCCATAGTCCCATGCTCTTTCCTCCCCTCTGTTTACCCCCTTCCTTCCCTTGCTGTTTGTTTCATGTCTATGGTCACCTTGCAAGTTTTCTTGTTTTCCTGATCCTTTGGTTTTCTTATATTCTCCCCATAAGTGAAACCATTCGATATTTTTCTTTTTCCTACTCACTTTGTTTAGTATAATCCTTTCCATTTCCATCCATGTTGCTGCAAATGGCATGAGTTTATCTTTTTTGATGGCTAAGTAGTGTTCCATTATGTATCTATACCACATCTTCGTGATCCAGTCATCTGTTCTGGAGCATCTAGGTTATTTCCATATCTTAGCTACTGTAAATAGTGGTACAATAAACATAGGAGTATAGGTTTCCTTTCAAATTATGATTTGTTTTTTTGTCCTGTGGATGGATTCCTAGGAGCGGAAATCACTGGATCATAAGGTAGGTCCATTTTTATTGTCTTGAGGGTCCTCCACAGAGCGTTCCATAGTGGCTGGACTAGTTTGCATTCCCACCAGCAGCATAAGAGGGTTCCTTTTTCTCCACATTCTCACCAGCATTTGTTGTTGCTAGATTTTTTTTTTAATATGGGCCATGTTCACCAGTGTGAGGTAGTATCTCTAATAATAAGTAATGTTAAAAACTTTTCATGCCTGTTGGCCACTTGCACTTACGAAATATTTTTAAAACTATAAATTATTTTTTATTAGTCTAAGAAAGTAGTAAGCTACTGTTATGTCTATGATTACTATCTCTAATTTCATTCACTCTTGGCTTCTTCCTTAGTCATGTCTATTACTTCTAATGGCAAAATGATAGCTTTTAAAAATAAGCTGCATAAATTGTTGTCTTTGACAAACTGCAAGCCAGCAATTTCTTTGCATATTTGATTCTATCTTAAAATAGGTTAATTATGTACCACATTTAGCCTAATAAAATATTAGCACTCAAGGAAGACGATTCATAGACACGTGGTATCCACAGATGCTGAATTTTCTGATTTTCTTGACTGTTTTAACAGCTAATTCTATTGGGCTCTATTTACTACAGACAACTACTCTTAATTTTTTGTGTTTGTTGTATTACTCAGACTGTTCCCAAAGCCTTAGATAGCAGCAAAGAATAACAGACATTCTTGTACTATTCTCAATATCAAAGGAAACATTTCCAATATGTGATATTATAAACATGGTCTTTATTATCATGTTTCTGAACATCTTTGAGGTTCATGAGTTTCTAAGAAGGCTGGTGAGTTTTAGCAAATCCTCTTTAGCTGCTTTCTACTAAGATTATCACACTTTCCCATCTTTCTTCAATTGTGTAATTATGAATACTGGGCCAGTTATGTATTCATGAGAGAATTCTATGCTGTGAAGTAAAACTGCTCTGTAATTGTACTTATCTATGCTACAAAATTCCTAAGTTTGGCTTGCTTCATCTCTTCCTATACTCTGAAACAATTTACATAAAATATGAATCAGCTGTTCCCCAAGTTGTCAGAACTATTTGACATAGGTTTCTGGGTGTTTCCTGTTCGAAAGCAATGAATATAAGATTACAAATTTCCTTGTACATAGGACTTTGACTTTAACTTACAGCAGTACTTTAACTGTAGTCTTGATCTAAAGAGTTGAGAATTTCCTTTTAATTTTTCATTGAAAATATCCAGGACATGTATGGGAAGAACAGAAAAGCTAAATATTTGCCGATAATTTCTAAATTTATTAGGCAGCTGCTACTACATCCACAAAAATTAACAGTTTGCATGCCAAAGCTTTTTAGAACTACTACAGTTCTAAGAGTGCAATAAAGATAAAGTCTAAAAATGATACATTTTTCTAGTAAAAAAACAAAATCATGGAAATAATTGCTGGGATTTACCACACAATTTTACCTCTCTGAAAAAGTGAAAAGCCACAAATTTTTCTCAAAATTCAGAAAGTACACAAACCCCAGAGCTAACAAAAAAGTCCTTATGTTACTAATCTCCCATGCATTCAGTATCAACAATTACTTTCAACTGTTTAGTACATAGAACAGAACTAATAAAAACAGAACTTAATAAAAACATTTGGACAAAAATAGCCCAGTGAATTATACTATTCAAATTTCTCTAAAGGTACCATTCTATTATTCAATATTATTCAATTTAAAAATTACTTCAAGTAATCTTAAATTACCCCATCTTAAAAATACATAAAAATGATAATATAGAGGCCCTCCCTGGTGGCATAGCAGGTTAAAGCACAGCACTAAGAAGCTAAAACCATTTCCGCATGAGGTCAATCCCCGCCTGCCCTGGAGGTGACCACATGGCGTGGCAGACCTCTCCTGACCCGCCCACAGCTCCCCTCAGCAGTGTCCTTTGTCGATCTGCCTGTTCTGCTCCCTGCTCTGTTCTCTGGTGAAGCCTCTCACCCTCCGCATCTCTGGCCTGTATCCCAGTTCTGTACAAATAAATAAATAAATCTTTAAAAACAAATGATAATATAGAAATCCACACAAGCTAATTTTTGTTATCTAGAGAAAATATATACTTTTAAAATTATAGCAGAAGAGATCTTCAAGATCTTTCTTCTAAAGATACATTTTATGTTACTCAATTTTATTCTCAATTTATTATTTTATAGTAAATATTTACACCATGGTAAAAAAGTCACAGTCCTTTACAAGTCTATTTTTTCATAATTACAGTGTTAAAAACATAGGGCAATAATACTAAAATTAATAATTATTTAGTCTTTAAAGCAAAATCTTTTTTACCATATGTGATAATCTACTTGTTTCCAAAACTGTTTTGACTTTTGATTCTTATAAAACTCTTATCAGATTCTTCCAAATAAATCAGACAATGAACAAATGAATCCTATGCTAATCAGGAAGATATATTCATCAATTGCCATGGAATGGGGTATAGAAATAACATATACATACAATGTAGTATTTTCAAAATTTTTATTATCAGTTTTACTAATTAAAAACAGTAAGTAATTTAACAAAGTATAATTTGTTGAGGTGTGTGATAGAACACTTAAAATATGCTGGAGAACTTTAAAGTAATAATTAAACAATGGAACAGACAAGACTATAGTGACATCACCAAAAATGGCTCAATAGGGAACTAGTTTGCCAAAAGTAACAAATGAGCTGGCACCTGTTCAACTTTGGACTCTTAAAGAAGCACAATACTACAAAGTCTGAGGATAGACCAAAACTGCTGATTTGTGAGGCGAGCACTGCTGTCTTCTATGTTGTCCATTTTTCATTTTCCACACCCGATTAGCAGCCACAGTGATTTCTAAAGCAGGCTGCTAGTGCCAAAGGAAGCAATTTGGGCCATATTTTTACTGGCAATTCCCTCAAGGATTATCCAACACATAAACCAGCCTTTGTTTCAACCAACTAATGGTGGGGCAGCATCCCAGATATCCATTTCCCAATGAAACTTAAAAAAACAAACATACTGATTGGCACAGCAGCCTGAGCAAAGGAACAAAATCTGAAGAACCAATATGAAGGAAAAATTGGGGAAAGAAGACACATGACTAAGAAGGGGCTTTTGCCCCCTTTGGGTAATTAAGAAAACTATGACTGCCAAAGCATAATGCATGGTTTGAAATGACCTGAAAAGATCCTAAGCTCTTATCTTCCACTGGCCTTCTGAGTCTATGGCCTTCTGAGTCTATGCAAGCAGGAAATGAAGAATAAGGCAAGTTGTAAATGGCCCAGACAAGCACAGAAAGAAATGCCTCCACACAGTCAATTTGCTTTATGGGCTCTTTTTAGGATCAAGCAATTAAGGGAACTGTCAAACCACCAGCTGACCAGGAAGCAAAAGAAACTAAGACTTATTGGCCACAAAAAACAAAGAATATACTTTACAAAAAACAGTTCCGAAAAGTCACTAAATAAACAAATAACAAAAGGAAGGAAGAACAAAGTAGGAAGGGGAGGGTCTGATATCCCAATTGCTACATAATAATATTCACAACATCCAGCTTTCAATGAAAAAATTTAGGCATATATAGTTCATTCACAAGAAAAAAAGAAATTAAGAAAAAAACCTCAGATACTGGATTTACTACATAGAAATTTTAAAGAGGTAGTTTGAAGTCTGGTCAAAAAGCTAAATGAAAGAATAAACTACAAAAAAAAAAAAAGGAAAATGATGTCTCACCAAATACAGCTTATCAATAAAGTAAAAGAAATTATACAAAGAAAATAAATAGAAACTCTGGAGCAAAAGCACAGTCGTTAAAATTAAAAATTCACCAGAAATGTATACTAGAAAAAAAAATGACTCATATGAGTCAATATGAATTGAAGGAACAAAAATGGCAATAAGTCTCCCCTTATTCATAACGACTTTAAATAGGTGATACCCTCCACTGAAAAAGTGGAGATTGAGGGGGCAGACAAATACCTTGGGATCCAGAGTGGCTAGGCTAGGTAAGTGGGGGACACAGACACCAGTCTGTTTAAGAGCAATCACCTATGGAGATTTATTCACCTATGAGCACAAGGGGGAGGTGCTCATGTCCAGGATCTACCGAGATGACCTTGGGAGGAATGCAGTGGAGCTGTCTTTCAGGTTTTGTTATGCACACCTGGAGAAGGTGTACAGCCTCATCAACAATATCACTTGTGCCAGTTCCTTCCAACATCTTGCACCAGGGGCCCAACATCTGGCTGACAGCTGTCAACAAGCAGAACAGAAATGTGCCACCATCTTCAAATTCCTCTATAGGATATATGAAGTAACAACAGCCTACACTGGCAAAGTAAGGAAAATACCAAGATATGAGCAGCTACAAGAGATACTGGACTTTGTTTACACAAAGAACTTACACAGAAAAATAATGAAAACCTTCCTCATTCAGCAAGACACAAGAGTCAGTATGAGACAAATGAAAGCAGTCTAGATCACCAGCCAGGTGACCAGGAAGATTTGCCGGCAGTGAGAGGGCATTAAATAGTGTTCTTTCTTGATGTCCCTCACTGATGTCATGTGCTTGCGGGGGTAGGTACTGAGTGCCAGTACATTAAGCTCTGTGATGAGGAACATGCTGAGTGCCGTGTCCAAGTGCACGCTTGAGATGAACGACAAGATTACCACTGTGAAGCAGAGCAAAGGCACAAGTAATGAAACATGCAAAAGCAAGAAGCAATCAATTTGCCATCTATGACTGTACCTTCCATCAATGTGGGTGACTTAGCAAATATGCCACCAGGTGGAGTATTGGAGGTGCATGACACAGCACAGTACCAAGGATACCATCCTTCTTTTCATTTGATCCCATTAGAAATGGGACTCACCAAGCTGGAGGTCAATGTGGCATCAAGTCCAACTTCAAGCCCTCCATAATGGTTCAGATAATAGAAGTGAGGATCCTAACTCCACTAACACAAAAAGGGTGTAGATGACTTGTATGAAGGGGAATGCGAAGTATAAACAAGATTACCATCAAGTGAAAGATTGAGCTTATGGCAGGTGTAAAGGAATCACAGACCAATAGAGATTTTTCTGCCCACCAACAAGAAAAAAATGGGCCTAACCTCACATTTCCAATAACTCTGTCAGTCACATCCACCACGCAGGGTGAGCTACATTAAAGGTCTTGAACTGAAGCTTAACTATGGTAATCATGTAACCAAATGTGTGCTCTACATTGGTCACTACAATATTTACAAGACTCACAGCTGTCTCGTAGCAGTTTGTTGTCTCCTCCCACCTACTATCTTCCACAGGTCTGGGTGCCAGTGGTCAGTCACCACACATAATGTCTCCTTCCTTCTGCTCTGATGAGTTCTTTGCAGCAGCCTATGAATCTAGGTCTGGACCAACCACACTGTGAGTATACAGGAGTCCCTGGGCTTCCTGGGCAGGGTGGTTTCTGGGGTCCCTGCTCTTTCATCCATGCTCATTGCCCATCCATCATCACTGCACAATGCCCATGCTCACCGCCAAGCTCTGAGTTCTGTGACAAAACCCAAGTGAGTCCCTTCCCTTCTCTTCCCCTCTCCTGTGACCACATCTCTCCAAAGTAAAAGGTTGGCTGCTCTCAACCTAGAGCTTCCCCAAATGACAGTAACAGACTGCTTAGCTCTCAATGCTACTCTACTTGGGGATACCGTGAGCTTCATTCTGTACACGTGTGGCTTGGGATGAGCGATAAAGTCAATGAACTCTGCAGACTGAAAAAAAATGACAAAGATTACAGAGTGGGTAGTAAACCATGACTCAATAATATGCTGTATTAAGACTATCAAAATTTATAATTTCTGATTAAAGGATATAATCAATATAATGACAATTTACAGAATGCAGAAAATATTTATAAAATAGTAAAGTGTTCAATATCCAAAATATATATAAAGAAATCCTGCAACTCAACAATGAAAGGCAAAAAAAAAAAAAAAAAACAGCCCAAATTAAAGATAGGCAAAGAACTTGAATAAACATTTCTTTTAAGATAACACAAATGTTCAACAAACACCACACATGGAAAGATGCTCAACATCACTAATCACTGAGAAAATGAAAATCAAAACCACAATAAGATACCACTTCACACCCACTTTGATTCCTATTTAAAAAAAAAAAAAAAGTAAAAAAGAAAAACAAACCCAGAAAATACCCAGTGTTGACAAGCATGTGGAGAACTGCTTTGGAAAACAACTCAGTGGCTCCTGAATAAGTTAAACAAGTAATTACCATATGAACCACAATTCTAAACTTAGGTATACCCAAAAGATTTGAAAAATGTATTCAAACACCAAGTTGTATTCTAATGTTCAAAAGAGAACTGTGTACAAAAGGCAGAAACAATCAAATACCCATCAACAGAAGATAGCATAAATAAAATAATGTGTGTATATTTAATATCCATTACATTATATATAATACATATATCTTAATTTTTTTCTTTAGTGATTATTTAGATTCTAAAGACAAAAGCATAGAACTGATGAGAAACAAGAAATGAAATCACTCTTAAATATTCAGACATTTTTTAGATCTAAGTGAAAATTCTCAACAGTACTAATAAAATAATATTGTCTACTAGACAATATTATCATTATAGAAAAACCTCAGCAGGCAAGAAGCATGATAAATACTATCCTAAATGGTATGTCACAAAATTACAAAGACCTTATTATTAATAAAGTCTCACCTTCAAAAAATTTAACGTAAGACCTATAAAATCACTTTAAGGATGAGAAATATAATACGTAAACTTTAGCCACTTTTTTGTTTGCAATCTGTTAACTGTGAAAAAGTAGCTTTTAGTTCCATGGATCACTTTTCCATCATCTCTAAAATTGGGATCTATAAGCAATTTTTAACTTAGCATCTGTAGACTCTGTTCACAGTTCAATTAGCCAAATAGAAACAACACATTTACTTATGATAAAAAGAATACAGTAACAAAAAATTTCCAGTCCCTTAGTCTTTGAATAAAATGGATTACCATTTGCTCATTTCAACTGGTTAAGTACTCATATGTTTACAGCTATACTTAATAATTTTTTAAATGTAATTAATAATATATTTTAATAGGCTAAAGTCTTCAAAACATAAGATCCCTAGAAGGACACTGGTCAATATAAAAGGAATCATAACAAATATTATTTGGTACTCATGATATGATGATGCCAAACATTATTTAATGAATAAAAATCATACGTACACTGTTAAATAATTTCTCTGGCTCTGTTATGGGTTGACTGTGAAACTAAACGTTCACAGACTTGAGTTCTGAACCCTGAGTATCTCAGAATTTGCCCCTATTTGGAAACAGGGTCACTGCAGAGATAATTAGTAAAAATGAGAGCAGTGTAGAGGAGTGGACCCCATTCCAACATGACTGTTATCCTTATGAAAGGGGAAATTGGACACAGACACACACACACGTGGGACCACCATATGAAGATGAGCCAAAGAAATGTGGTGTGTCTACAAGGCCAGAGTAACCAATGACTGTTACTAAACCACTAAAAGAAAGACAAGATACAGTAACAGATTCTTATACAAAAACCTGAGAACCAACCCTTAGCCTTTAAGAGGATGAGACAAGCTTCTATTATATAAGCCTCCCTTGCTTATGGTACCTTTCAATGACAGACCTAACAAATTAAGAGGAATCTTTTACTTCTAATATAAATAAGTTAAACATATACTTTATTGCCAAATCCAAAATATGTACCCCAGAAAATTAAATTATAAAACTGATGACACATATACATGTAATTTAAGTTAGTGTACAAACCTGTAGTTCAGTGAGGACTGTTTTATGCCTTTTGTTGCATTCGATCTTTTCCACACGTGTTTTTAATTCTGCCAAAGTCTTATCAAATACAGCACACTGCAGCGCACACAATTTTTCTTCAAGCAACCATTGTACAACCTAGAGAAATATTATTTCTTTGTTACAGTAAAGAAGGCATTTCAAGCAATGTAGCAAACAGCAAATTTATTAAGTACAAATAAGATAGTACTAATATATTAACTAATTTAATGAAAAACCACTAGCATCCCTAACACATACTATTGGCTGAAATCCTCTACCTCTACATAGTAAAAAGATAATTTCTTAGTGATACTTTTTAAGTACTGTGAAATTGAAATTTTATACTATCACAATATAAATCAATTCAAGGAAAGGAGTCTTTTTTAATTTCTAAAACTTCTATGGAGCATCTCATTATGGATCCAGAACAGAGTGACATTATGTATGCCATGTACCATACTCAAAAAACACTATTCTAGAGAAGAAACTCTCAGTATACAGTTTTCAAAATCCTTTCATGTTAACTACCTTCATATTTATAATAGACCTAACAAGAAAGACCTAGTAATCATTATTATTTCCACGTAAGAAACAAAAAGACTAAGATGGAAAAATGCACAAAAATATGTAAAACTAAACTTATATATATATATATATAAAATAAAAAGAAACTGAAGGAAAAAGCTACTTTTTTACTGCTTCACTTTTCCTTTTTCTAGCATGGATATTTATACCCTATCAGTGAACGAATAGTGATCTAAAACCCAGATTTCTTATAATTTCATCATTCAATGTGTAAGAAGAATGCAAAAATCAATTTCATCTGAGTTTCATATTCCTCTTTAAAAAGGCATGTCATAAATAGTTGTGACACTTTTTGAAAATACTACATATTTTCATCATTAGTCTAACAAAATCAGTACCTTAAATAGTCCTTGCCTCTAGTCCTTTTACAGCCTGTCCAATCAAACTGAGTGGGGTGCAGAACAGGCAGATCGACGAAGTACACTGCTGAGGGGAGCAGCGGGCGGGTCAGGAGAGGTCTGCCACGCCATGTGGTCACCTCCGGGGCAGGCGGGAATCGAACTCATACAAAAGTGGCTTTAGCTCTCAGTGCTGGGGTGTAGGCCAGAAGTGCAGGGGGCAGGGAGGGAGGGAGTGAGCAGATTTACCAGAGACAAGAGTGGGGAGCAGAACAGGTAGACTGACTGAAATACACTAGGGCAAGTTAGAAGAGGTCTGCTGTGCTATGTGGGTTAGCTCCCTGGCTGGGATCAAACTCACATCACAGTGGCTGGTGACAGCTTGTGAGGGCTGCGCCACCAGGGTGGCCTAATATAAACCTTAAAGTGCAAAACAAAGATTTGGAACACAGGAACTGAGAAACATGAAACTTGCTTATTTTAAAAATTAAAATGTCGGGCCCTCCCTGACGGTGCAGCAGGTTAAAGCACAGCACTAAGAAGCTAAAGCCACATCAGCATGAGTTCGAACTCCAGCCCTGAAGGTGACCCACATGGCAACACAGACCTCTCCTGGCCTGCCTGCTGCTCCCCTTAGCAGTGTATTTTGTCAGTCGCCCTGTTCTGCTCCCTACTCTGTCTCTGGTGAATCCTCTTGCTGCCTCTGTACCTCTGGACTATACCCCAGTTCTGTATGCATAAGTAAATAAATCTTTAAAAAAAAAATTAAAATGTCAACATAAAATTCTTAGTATTTCTGTAAGTCCAATGTAGAAGAAAAATAAGAGCAGAAAACTGGTAGTTGTTACTAAAGCAAAGCCAGTATTTTTCTTCATTTTGATAATTATAATCATATCTAAAAAAATTATGTAGCTTTAAGAGTCAAAGGAATTTTTAAATTAAACTGTAAAGATAATAAGCTCATCCACATTCGTCAATTTTCTATAGAAAAAAAACCCGAATAGGAGTAAAATACCAAATAATATCAAAAGCTTATTTAATAAATATTTAGTAAGTACTGTGATGTTTTTATTTAGTGTGGTATTTAACATCATCTGCAATACCTTTTGTAATTTCTGGTTAATATCCCCTTTGGCTGTAATCTTTACTTGAAATTCTGCCTCATATTCTTCTTCCATATATCGACGGCGTTTGGACTGCACATTGTCCATGTCCTCTGATTTAGAACGTTTTCTTCTGGAAAATTCATCTGAGAATGAAAATTGTAATTATTAGTCAGGTGTTTTTACTGTAGACCTTAATGCCTACCTTCCATCCTTAGCATTTTATTTCTAGCTATCACAATGGCATACTCAAATTAACAATTTTATGAACTGTTTTTAAGAGATCAGAAAAATATGTTGGCAGCTTGTAGTACTAAACTTAGGATTTTCAACATGAAAAGTAAGAGTCAGTGCATGCTAAGTAATGTGTAATGTAAACAGACAACTTTCCTTAACATCTTATATTAATACAGAGAATCATTTAATAATATGAATATAAAAAGAAATTAGTCCATATTCAATCCCTTTGGTAAACAATAATGCACATGAATCTTCTCTTGCGTATATAATATTTACTCATATGTCACAGTCCGTAAACAATTGTGCACAGCTTTAACTATGTAATTCTTCCTGCTCAGAAAATTTTTCCCTTGGGAAATTTATTTTCTTAGTCCCTAGTCTTAGGAAAATACCATCTTAATAATTATTCTTAATACATCCTAATGATTTTAAACCATAAAAATAATAAAATTATCATTATAAAAATACACTGAGCAGAAATAAATATTCAATGGCCTCAGAAAATTCTATTTCAAATATTGATGACTTTCATGAAATTGTACCTAGTTTTAATTTTTATCTGGCTTCTTTTTCAGTATGTAAAAAGCAAAAATATAATAGCATAATCTCCACACTTGTTAAAGGTCAGTGTCCTTATGTGATCATACCTGTATCTCCCCATTTCACTAAATATTTTTATCTATGTGCCTATTTTTTGAAATCCAATTCTATTCTATAACTTCTCATGTTTATAGTCTACGTCATACATGGAGAACAATATGTCAGGGAGAGTCACACCCAGGTTTCCGGACTTCTAGTGGTAAGATCATCTTCTTATAATGACACTGAGTCTCATCATTTGCCCTTTTCATAAAGCATAAGAACCTAAACTGTCTAAAACACACATTTTCATTGAAGTATATCACCCATATAAAACACTACAGTTTAGTGCTCTAGACATAAATACAAAACAATTTCTACCAACACATTCATATAGTACTTTACTAAACACTAAACATAAATCTTTCTTATGAAACAATTAAAACTTTAAGTAAATAAAGTAAAACATTTTAGTGCATGAAATAAATACTTTCAAATATACTTGAGGTAGTTTTCAATGAAAAGATTTTCCAACAGTGACTTTATTAAACACAAACTTTTGCGATTACCTCATGGTCACAAAAGTCAGACTGCATAGCCTTAAAAGCAGACACTATTATTTTCAAAACAAGCTCAACTCTGTTTGCACATGCTTACTTTTTTCAGATGGCCTTTCATCTTCGTGTATTACTTGCTCTTCTTCTACAGGTTTGTTATCCTTTTCATTACTTTCTACTTCTTCTGGAATAAAAATAGAACAAAAATCTTACTTCCATCAGGATTCTTAACAGCTCACTTTCAGTATTAACTAGTACATTTTATGAAATCAGTTTTATACTGACATTATGGGTATAAAAAGGGAACATTCACAAGTAGAAAAGAACAACCAAGACTATTTTCAAATGTGTCACCAAATTCATATGAAGACTTTAAATTAGAATAGTTTTCAAAACAGAGAAAATTTATTGTTACCAATGAATCAATGAAATTTGAAAACTATTATAAAGCAGTTAAGACTTCCTTACACTTAATTGTTGTAACTAATAGTGGTGATAACAGTTATGAAAAAAAACTACAAGCTACTAAACAAAATTCAAAACACCTAGTATTTTGACTAAACAGGTTGAATCATTAAGTTATTTTAAAGGCCTTGGGATAGTTCTAAAAGGGGAATAAAAGAACTATTTTTAAAATAATAAACTATTTAAACAGTTGAATAAGGTATATGACACATTGTTTCATATCCTCAAGTACAAATATCTTGCACTATGTACAGCATTTTTGCTATCATACAGATAAGAATGTTTAAAAAGGTTAAGTAAATTTCACAAGAGGAATAGAAAATGTAACAACCAAAAAACAGTATTAAAAATGTCTATACAATTGCGTTTTCATAACACAAAATATCATAAAGGGCTACTGGTCAAGCAACCTATACCTCTTTAACTAACTTAATCATTAAATGGGGGAGAAGAACAAATCATTAATTTCAGGTATTTTTTTCCCTTTATCACTGCAATGGGTTCCCCTGTGGTTTCAATAAAGTCTGCTATTCATCATATTCTGCAATCAAACTAAATAAGCAATCACAAAGTATAGAGCACTACATAAAGACTTTGATATTGGCATTTCTTCTCCTAACACCAGAATTTTAAACCTCATGGAAGACTGAAAACAGAAAAGACCTGACAATGAAAATAAGCAGAAACCAGGATCATGTATCCAGTAACTCTTACAAATACTTATTTCACCCTAAGATTAAAAATAAAGCTATAATACTACACTCTAAAAAGAAAAAAAGCTATCAGTACATAAAAATTACTAAACCTACTTTTAAACTTTTAAAATAAATGCAATTAGAAAATTGACTTTTGATGTACTGCTCTCTGCTCATTACAAATATTTAAAATCTCATCTCTAAATTCCAATTTCAATAAAATTAAAATATATTTTGTTCCCTTCTAGATAACACACTTATTATATAGAATCTTCTCCTACAGTTTTACAAATGTTCTCTTTAATATTGAGGGTGGTGACTTCTGAGTTTCCTAGACCCAGAGTTTTCAGACATCACAATTGTCTTGCCTGAGGGGAGTTTTACATAGTATATATTTAGCAGATACCATCCAAAGAACAAAGTTAGCTATAGTTTCTGATTTGGTCTGCTTCTCCTCTAATATCAAGCTTAGCTTGAGATTTCCTACTTTTTCTCAAAAAGATCTTCCTACCACCCTATTTTCATTTTGCAGATGTGATGAGATGATTGAACTGTCAACATTTAAAAACGTGTTGGTACTTAAGACATGAATTATTTATGTTCCAGTGTTATTTAAAGGAAAGATGATAGAATGATTATTAACAGTCTACAGAGAATTTTGGTTTTTTTTTTGTTGTTGTTCACAAAGCCTGTAGATAATTTGAGAGTGGACCTACTTCAACAAGAATAATAATCAAAAGCCCATGGACACAGATACTTTCATAGATAACTTCAAATAGTTTTTGAACTCCTAAATACTCAATCTTTAGAATGTAATTTCTCTTGTCTTGAACACAGTCTTATTACAGTGGCACATGGCACATTTTCAAATACACTTCTATATGCGATATTATTTCTTTCAACCCAGAGAGCTAGTAAGCAATTAAAAGCAAGTACTAGATCTTGGAATTTTGGTAATCCTAAAAACTTCCAAGAGCTGGGCCCTCCCTGGTGGCACAGCGGGTTAAAACACAGCACTAAGAAGCTTAAGCCACTTCTGCATGAGTTAGATCCCAGCCTGCCCCGGAGGTGACCACATGGGGAGGTGACCACATGGCGTGGCAGACCTCTCCTGACCCGCCTGCTGCTCCCCTCAGCAGTGTACTTCGTCAATCTGCCTGTTCTGTTCTGTTCCCCACTCTGTTTCTGGTGAAGCCTCTCACCACCCCTGAGCCTCTGGCCTGTGCCCCAGTTCTGTATGCACTCAAATAAATAAATCTTTAAAAAAAAAAATTCTCAACTTCACAAGACATCAGAAAAATGTGGTCTTCTCCCATTTGCTTTAAAATGCAATCTCAATTAGGCTTTCAACCCTCAGCCCCTTGTCAAGGTCACAACCCACAGGTCATAAATATTTTTCTTCTGACTTAAACTAAGTAAAAGCATTTGATATGTAAAAAGAGTTACTCACTTCTTAAAACATTCTCTAATAAAATCTCCTGTTTTTCTTTATATGACTTAATCTAAGTAATAGCATTTGATATGTAAAGAGAGTTAATTACTTACTTTTTAAAACATTCTCTAATAAAATCGCCTGTTTTTCTTTATATCTCTTCAGACTGGTTCTCAGCTAGTTCTTGGTTTCATTTGTTGGTTTTTCCTCAACTCCCTAACCTCTAAACACTGGAATGACAAGTCCTCAGTTCTTGGATCTCCTCCCCTTTCCTTTTTTACTTACTCATAGGAGATCTCACCTTGGCACTCAGCTTTAATTAATATCTCTATGCTATATCTGCTTCTGTATTTTTCTAGCCAGTCCAAGCATCTTACTTAACTTGGGCAACAACAGTCATTTGAAGATGATCTCCCTTCCCTCTCCTTTCCAAAATCTGCTCAGATTTGATCTCTACCAAAAATATCTACAACTTCCAAACCAATATATAGGAATACCAAGGCTCAGGGAAAAAAGCCAAGTACGTAAGAAATAGTTAAATATAAATGAGTTGATAATAAAGAATTTTGCTAATAAAAGTGACAACAAATAAATAAATAATTTTGACTAGTAATTAAAGTAGCATGGCAATTCCATCACTACTAACTAAAGCAAAAATGAACACAAATTCTAATTCCCAAGCAATTATCCTCATTCACAACTATGGTCATCTCATTAACGATTCAATGAACAGGAGAAAAAAACTCAACTAGCGAGTGTTTTGTTTTGTTTTTTTTTAAATCTGAACTAAAATCTAAAGGAAGAGAATCTATTGTAAATGCTGACTTGTTCTAAATTGATTTCCCTCAAGAAATATTAACAGCAATATTTTAAAATTTTAAAATTCTAGACAAGGAACATTTCCCCTTTCTATAATAAACAGAATAGGAACAAACAAACAAACAAACAAACAAAAAAGGAAGGAAAGTTGGAGACTGCAGTAAACTGGAAAAGGCTAGAGTAGTGAGACTCTTACTGGGTGACCAAAAATATTAACTCCTGGATTTAACAACCTGAATGAGAAAAATTAGGAAGGGGGTCTGGCAAGAGAGAAACCAAACTTCCCCAGAGAAAAATCTTTTTCTTCCCTCGCTTTCTTAAGTCTATGTTTTTAATCATCCAATGAGTTTAAATTATTATATGGTGCTTTGAAAGGACGGGTGCTCAGGTCGACTAAGAAACAGAAAGACTTTTTTTTAGTTTTTTCTTGTACTCCTATAAAATTAAAATAGCTTTCCTACTCAAATAGCTACCCATTGAAAAATCAGTCAAGAATTTAAAAAAAAGAGAAAAAAAAAACTGATGTAAGTATTCCCTCAATAGGTAGTCAACAACAAATGTGATATTTAATATTTTTCTACTACACAGGGAAAGTAATATAATAGCTTAATAACCTTTAGAAACTATTTCAAACCACATATGCAAAATTTCCATGTGTAATCGCAGAGAACAGATAATAATTAACTTCTGTTACCAGCAAACAAGATGAATCTATCATTAAACTTACTTTTCTAAAAGCACGCAAGAGTCTAAAATTAATTTTTTTAAATCCAATTTTTTATTTCCAAAGTATGAAGCAGAGGTGGCTTAATATTAATCTCTCTACATCTAGTAGCATTGTGTGAGAGTTAGTCTCTAATATCAAGGTCCTAATACAAAGGAAAAGTATATATTCATTAAATAAGGTGCAATTTTACAAATTACAAATTTTTTAAGGATTTGCTCCAATACCACTGTCTATAAATTCTCATTAAATGAATAAGTAAATTTTACTTTTACCTTTCTAAAATGTAAATTTTATCGTCTCTGCTTAAAAATCACTTGATAGCTCCCCAACGTTATTAGGACATGTTAGCCTAGTAACCAAGGTCTACCATTCTTCATTCACCCCACAAATATTCACTGAGCATATATTGTGACTCAGGCATTATTTTGGCCTGACAATGGTAGCTCAGAATAGAGATGCTATCCATTATGTTGGTAAGAAGATAATGGATTCTAGATCTATTCTGAAGGTAGAGCAAACAGGATTTCCTGACAGATTAGCTATGGAGTACAAAAGAAAAAAATACAAATGGTTCAAGACAGTAGACCTGAGCATTAAGTGGGATTATCTTCACTAAAACCCTATGTAATACAGTTAGTGAAGCCAAGTACCTTCCTGAATAAATCTTATATTCTCATAAAGTTAACCTCCTCTGTACTCTCAGAGTATCAATTTAACATTATCACTACAGTCACAGTCTATACCTAATTGTGTGACTTAGTGTCTGCATCCTGAGGGCAAGTACTAAATTTTATCTTTTGAATCCCAAAAGCTAAAAAAGAGTCTGGCCTGTCTCCCTATGGGTTGAATGAATGAACACTAACTCTTTGGAATAGAAGTAATCTTAATAAGGAAAAAAAAAAAGCTCTACCTCCAAAAACTGGGGTGCACAGAGGGGGAAGTAAGCAATGAAGAATTCTTTGTCTCCCAGACAAAGAATTTTATTTTTATTCTTTAAACTAGTAGAAACAATACACTGTGTCATGGTGCAAGGTCACTTCTCTTACAGGGTTCTTTTTAATACCAGGCAATGAGCGCATAGAGGTATTTAACCCCAGTGCTTTTCAGAAGGGGTTTGAATTTGACCATGAAAACAAAGCAGGATTTTTCTCATTTGCTACTTTTCTCAAGGAATGACAAAAGAGAGTAAAGATAGGCATTGAACAAGTTATAAAGTTTACATAACTTTCATTATATAAAGAGTTTGGAACGAATCTAACAGTAATAACAATCTATGAAAGAGAGGAACATATTAACAAGAGACATTTAGGTTACAGAAATATCTTTCGGATGATGAGAAGGAAGAGAATAGGTTGAGTAGGATTAAAAGAGCTAATGAGATAAATAAATAATCAAGTTTCAATATTTCTGGATCCCAGCAATGGTGATTGCATCTGCCAGATAAAGAATATCAAAAGATCAGGATTTCAATGGGAAAAAAATTTTTCATACAGCACTGGGTGCATGCCAGAGGTAAAGGAGTGGTAAGAGGCTTCACCAGAGACAGAGTGGGGAGCTGAACAGGCAAACCAATGAAGTACATTGCGGAGGGGAGAAGGGGGCAGGTAAGGAGAGGTCTCCCGCATCATGTGGATCACCACCGGGATGGGGGATTGAGCTAGCACTGAAGCAACTGCGGATAGCTTGCAGTGCTGCGCCTTAACCTGCTGCACCACCAGGGAAGGCCCTCAAATGGAAAAATTTAAAATATGATTTGTTACACTTGATGTAAATTAAAACTATTGAGACTTTTAGATTCTAAGTTATTTTGGAGCTAAGTGACAGCAAAAATAATTATGTAATGACTTGATATTATTCTACAGTGTCCGACCATCTTAACTTTATGCCTAGATTCTAAGCTTCTCAAGTGAAAGTGACACATTTTCTATTAACTTTATTTCCATTCTTAGCACTGAGACTCTTCACTGAATTTCTTGAAATTAAGATATTATGAAGTTAAGAGGTCCTTCTATTGAACTTCATTCTCAACATTCTCTACAACTAAATGAAATTTAAAACCTGACTGTTTTATTCAGCAGTTTATTAAAGCTCATCAAAATCTTTAAAATTTAAATAATACACTAACCTGGAGAGCATGTCTCATTTTGTGATTTCACTTCAGATTCATCTTTTTCTCCTGAAATATCCTCTTCATCAGAAAGGACCAAAAAGGCTTCTTTTGGCAAACTCTCACTACTTTCTTGTTTAGATGGTGAACCAAAAGACCCTTCCATTTTTTCTTCCAAATCTGGATTTGTCTCATCAATTGGAAGGAGAGAAGTTTTAGAAAAGCAAGTTAGTTCATCTTCGGCAGGTGCAAGCTTCTCCAAAATAGGAATGATTTCATCTGTCTCCATGGAATCCGTATTTTCTAAGATATTCTCACTTTTGTCATCTTTTATTACATTCTCACTAATTGTTTCTTCAAGGTCTGCAGAATTTTCATCTTCATTCTTCTCACTTTGGTCGACTTCCATACTGCTTGATATAGCTTCTTCTCCAAGAGCAGGCTCTGAGACAGCATTTTCTCCTACTTTCTTCTCATTTTCAGGAGATAGATCTATAATTCTACCATCTGTTTCTAGAGTTTGTTCATCAGCATCAATATTACTATCAGCTTTATTTTTCTCATCAAATGAGAAACTTTGATCTAATTTTTCATCAACCCCATTTTTTTCAAGAGAATCTTCACCTTTATTGCTACTGGGCTCTGTGCTATCAGTTTCAAGAGCTGGGTCACAAACTGGTACAGAACTCAGTTTAAAGGTGGAATCAAAGGCTGATTCAGAAATTGGTTTGTCAGAATTCGGTTCATCAGAGGCCAGATTACTAGAGGCCAGATCACTGGAGGTCAGATCACCAGAGACCGGATTATCAGAGGATGGTGATCCAGAGGTCAAATCACCAGATGCTGAATCATCACAGGCCTGCTCATTGGAGACTAGGTCACTGGAGATGGGTTCTTTGGAGGTTTGTTCACTTGAGACTGGTTCACCAGAGACAGGCTCACCAGAGATTGCTCCATCAGAAACTGGGTCACCAGAGACGGGGTCACCAGAGATGGTTTCACCAGAGACTGGCTCACCAAAAGCAGGAACATCACAGAGGGGGTCACTAGAGGGGAGATCGTCAGTTGTGAGATCACTAGAGGGGGGATCATCAGATATGGGATCATCAGATATGGGATCATCAGATGTTGGATTACCAGAGATTAATAATTCAGAGGCCAGTGCTCCAGAAGCCAAATCTCCACACGCTGGATCTGTAGTAGTCAGATCATCAACAGCTGGATCACCAGAAGTTGGTTCAGCAGTCAATTTAGAGGCTAATTCAGGAGTTATATTATTAGGAGACAAAGATTCACTATTTAAATCATCATCCTGTTTGTTTTTTACATTAACATTTAAGGTACAGGGTGTTTCTTTCCATTCTGACTTAATTTTCTCAGGGTCAAAACAAAGCTCCTCAATGCCATTTACCTCTTCCTTTTCATTAACATAGTCCATATTTTCCAAAGGTGAGGTTGGGTCCAAATCTCCATTTTCATGGTTGCCATTTAACAGTTTGACATCCGTTTTCAACAGTTCTTCTTTGACTTTATATACTGCTTCAAGTTGTTGACGATCACTTACTCTCATTGTTTTACGAGCCTTAAAGACTTTTTTCTGAGGTTCTTCTATACTATCCATTTTGAATCTTTAAAAAGGAGACAAAATTTAACAATTAAAATGAGCCACAAATTACAGACTGACCATCAACTGCTTTTAAAGGCAAGCAGCATTTCATGTAATTTTAAAATAATGACATATAGAAAATACAATAAATCCTTGTGTTAATTTTCACATTTATAGAATTTTCTCAATACTACACAGGTATCAGTATACAGAGGATCAAATACTAGAAAGTACAGGAAAACTAAATTTCTAGTTCCCCATGCTTAGTAACCTACTGGATTCACACAATTTGGAGAAGATACATAAACATAAAGAAAACAAGTATGGCATAAAAATAAATGGAGAAAGAAAAATAAATGTGTAAGAGAATAAAACCAGTAGAGAAATAGGAAAGAAGTACAGAGATAGAAGGGAAAGGAACATGTAAAGGTAGATTATACTTGCAATCAGACATATCTAGATTACAAAATAAATATATGGACAATAAATATATAAACAATAGTTTGCCATCAAGAAAGTAAAACAATTCACACTTTAGGAGTTAATGTTTATGTATCATATATTTACTAATATATCTGGTAAGAGATTTGTCTCTAGAAGATATAAACTACTATTATAAATGAATAAAAATAAAACTCAGTTTAAAAAATGAACAAAAGATTGAAATGGACATATTTTAACAGATATAAACAAGCCAACAGCTGGTAAATAATAAACATAAATGATGCACATAATCATTAGTCATCAGAGAAATGCAAATCAAAACCACAATTAGTTAACATATCTAACACATACAGATGATTATAACAAAAGATATCAGGGAAGATGTGGGCAAAATGGGATCCTTTTACAATGCAGATGTGATTGTAAAATTACCTAATTGCTTTATAAAACAGCCTGGTAGTTCCTCAATATATTAAACATTAATTAATTTTTAATCTTTCCATTTAGGTAATGGGTACACGTAAAGCTATAAATTTCCCTCTAGGCACTGCTTTAGCTGCATCTAACATTTTATTGTGTCATATTTTCAGTGTTGTCCGTGAAAATATCTATAATATTTCAATGTGATTTCTTCTTTCATCTTTGAGTTATTTGCAAGTATATTTATACATTATGATCCTGAAGCTCATGAAAAATATGTAAAGATGGTTTCATAACTTAAAAACAAGAAACACAGATAACAAGTGAATCATGAAGCACATTAGCTTTATGTCAGGTATAACCATCATGAACACTTAATAAAAATACATTAATTAATGGCCTATCAATTAGTGGTATAAGCCCCAATGCCTTAGAACATGACCTTAGTTGGACTGGGCCTCTACAGAGGCAATTAAGTTAAAGTAAAGTCAGTAGGGTGGGCCTAATCCAATATGACTGGTGTCCTTTCATAAGGGGAAAAATCTGGACACAGACACATATAGGGAGAAAACACCATCTGAGGACTGCAGTTAAGCTGTTATATCTGAAAATCTCAAACAAACCCTTCCCTAACATGGCCCTGATAACCCCTTGATTTTGAACTTCTAGACTCCAGAGCTATTAGACAATAAATTTTTATATTTAAGATAAAAAATTCTAACAGTGCAATTCATCTCATAAACAGAAGAGGTTAAAAAAATAGTCTCAACAGATGCAAAATATTCATTTGACAAAATTTAATGATTCATAATTAAAGCTCTCAGAAAACTATAGTTAGATATTTTTAATGTTTAAATAAGATCAGAACCAAGACAACTTCAGCACTTCTATGTTAACATCAGGTCAGTACATTATGACAAACAAAAGAGGGCATGGATCTGGTCCTGCAGAAAGACAATGTCACCAGTCTATAGAGCAATAAAACAAAAGTCCATTAGGACTAAGATGTACAAAAGAGCAGACAATATTGCTTTTATATTTGGAGGTTCATGTTTACCATTACCACTATCAGTGATGGTAGGAAATACTTTTTTAGATTTGCTTAGAGTAGAGAAGGAAAAAAGTCTCTGATGTCTCAGAACCTCCTCTGAGACTTACAGATAAGCTTCAATGTTTGACTTGATACCTACCACTCAGCCTCATTGTTCTTTTGTTGGACATAAGTCCACTTCAATATTCAAATCAGATAAGGACCCTGTGCAACCCATTAAATACCAAACATCTTCCTCTCTAAGTAAGAGGTCATTACTTTTTCATTAATTGCTGCCTTATCTGCAGTCTGCTCTCTTTATAGATAAGTTAACGTAGAATTGCCCCGTAGAATTGCCCCGCTTTCTAACAGAACCCAATCCAGAGTAAGCTCTACTTCCTCAGATCTTCCTCCAAATAACCTATACTAAATCTATGGCCAAATCCTGTATCAGCTTTTTTCCTAACATCTTTTTACTGATTGCCTCACAGTTTTGCATGGTGAGTCTTTTCCCTCCTTACAACAAATAACACATATCCAACTTACTCAAACACAATGTTTTCCTGGTGTTTGACTGTTTCTTTCTATGAAAGCCATAAGATAATGGCTCTGCTTATTTATTTGTCCAGGTCAACACAGTTTGAGAACCTACCACTTTGTCAGTACATCTAGACTAGGGGACTTTTTGTATAAATTTTCTCACCATAAGCCAATTACTTATATTTCTTAGCCTTTCAATTTAAGTTACCGAAGTCAGGTAAAACTATAAAAAATAGTTTTCAAGGGATAAGAAACTTCAGTGGAAAATTATCATAGTTACCAGTGAATATTCATTCAATTCAATGTGGTCTCAATTTCAAACTCAAGCTTCCATTCCTCTCCCAAACTCCATCACCATTCACTCCAAACTCACACTAACTGAAAAACATTCAGCAGACTACAAATTTTGTAGTCACTTTTCCCTGCTGATTCCAAAATTACAAAATAATTAAACTTACAGTGCAAAGTGTACGGTTGTCCTTTACATATTTTCAAGTACTTAACTAATTAATTCTTTTATAATTCAGATTAGTCACATTTCTCAGTTACTATATGAATAGCTGATTTACTAACAGGTGCCCAGAAGTACTTCTTGAAAAAAGCATTCTCTAATAATATTTAATAATCTAATTAAAAATATGAATTCTGCATGCAAAAACATGGATTTGAATAAGAACTCTCTCATGTACTTATTATGTAACAGCGTAAATTACTTAACATTTCAATGTCTAGATTCAGTAACTTTAGAAAAGGGAGTACTTGTAATAAGTCGTACTAATTAACGAGGTTCTATATATTAAGCACTTAGAAAACAAGCACTCAATAAAAATTATCATCGTTTCTAGGCATAACCTACAAAATCAAAGGAAAATTTCTCCTAATTACTTTTGATATTTTGTATTTCACCATCGAATAACATAATAAAAATAAATACAATCTGAGCAAGCTGGTTTTATTAACAAAATTGTAATTCAATTCAATAATAATAAAGAACAGCAAAAAGAATTTTGAATAGCTACCATCTATACCCACAAGGGAGCACACTACAGCCACTTACTAGATCCTTTATGGGTTCTAAGTATAATACAAAACAGACAAAGCAATAAGGAAGTAAGCATGAAGAACCAGTTCAAACTAGTTTAGCCATATCTGTGCAGACCAATCAGCATTAAGTTTTTAAAAATCTATTTTGCATAAGCAAAGAATATTTAAGAAAGATTCACCTTAGAGATGGATGTGTTACCTGCAACCAAGTCTCCATAGATGTATTACCGGAACAAAACGTCTCTAAGAATCAGTTTAAATATTGTCATCTGTAACTGAAATGCCATTCACAAAACTATTCTATCAAAGAAATACTATTTTTTCAGGTGACAACACTAGAATTATAAAGGTCTCGCCTGACTATAATTCATTTTCACAGGAAAAGGCATTTATACTGTACTGCAGAAAATGTCTGCCATATCTACATGTAAATCTGTAAAACATGATGAACTAGTTTCTCCTGAAAACATTTTTTCGTGAGGAAGATAGTAAAAAAAAAAGGTCTTTGCGCTCCTAGCTCCTACCCCGTACACTCAGATTTTAAAACTGGGGAAATCCCATCAGTAATAAAATCCTTTTCTACAGCACTAACAGTTTCACCTCTAGCAAAAGAATTTATATTGAAATAACCAAGAAGGACATGTCACCTGTAAATAAGTCTCTATGGCAGGGGGAAATTTTTTTTTTTTTTCAAATTTTTGGTAAATTACTTTTTAGTAAAGCCAAGAAGCCAAGAAAGCCTTCTCCTCTTTATGTGAAAACATTATTGTCTTATTATTAGTTTCATCCCCCTCCGCCCTTTTTTTTCTCTTCTTTCTAGCAAAGAGATCATAGCTATGAAACAACAAAGAGGAGTATTACTAAAAGCTGTAATGTCTTAGCCTACAACCGCCTGCACAAAAAGCTAAGAATTTAAGTGGCTGTTCAAGAGCTACTCACAAACACAGCCAATCAGAAACCAGTATTCTGATTCCTGCCCAGCAACAGGAAACAGACAATAAGGTAAGAGAAACAGTTAAACCTGGGTCCACAAAACTTCATTTGAGGTTCTTTGTCTGACAAAAGTAATCTAGAACACAATTACATAAACCCTAAATCATATAAAAAGCATTAAATATAGCACATAAATAAATGAAATTTACACCTTTTATGCTATTCTGTCTTCATTTAAATGTTCATGAACATTTCCATAAATATAAATCAATTTTTTCCTCTGGGGAATTGGTCAAATATGGACAAAACTTAATAAGGATGTAACTTTTCTACTCAATTTATTAGACTCCCGCAAAATTCAAACTCATTTCTTTTAAAAGACCATAATCTTTAACATTTATTAAACAGCTATAGCTATGAAACAAAAATTCTAAAGAAATCAATTTTCCACCCTTCTGTAACTATTGTCACAATTTTTTTAATTAAAAAAAAAAAAGCTAGCAGAATTCTGGACCCATACGTTTAACTATGGATGACATTATCAGGTATATTTTATTGTCTACCGCACTGAAGTAACTTAGTTTAATACAGCTAATGAAATTAAAATGTGTAATTTTTGACAACCTATATTAAGAGTTATGAGTACCATTAGTACGTCTTTTTCTCCTTAACTGCCGTTCACAGAAGTTTACAAAAGGCTCTATCACTCCCCTTTACTGAAGCAGTAAAACAAATGTGTGGATTTTATAGTAAATATGCATGTAAATAGAAGTTTTTCTTATATTACATCATTCTACAGTCTTATAACTGAAAATTGTAAAATAAAAGAGAACATCATCTATATACATTTTCTCTGAGATTCACTACCTATCAAATTTTCTTGAGAAACAAGATTTAGAAATAAACCTCATTCATTTTTCCTCCAGTTACAGATGCACCTTGTAAGTTTTAAGCATAACCTAAAGGGAGCTTGCTGCAGCCATATTAGCTTATATAGTCTGCCCATAGGAAAAATAAATCAGCAGCAGCTTCAACGCTTCATTTTTTGTGAGAACTGAAATGCACTGATTGGCTCAAAGCTCTGGTTGCCTAAACCCAATCATACACCAGCATGACAAACCTTGCCCAGCAACAAGGGAAGCAGATGAGGGCAAGTGTTCTGTCAAGAATTCAACCTTGTGAATACAAATGAAACACATTCAAAACATACCCCCACCCAGCATCTTTGTTCAAACAATAGATCTATAGTAAGGCTTTTTCTAATTAAATAAATAAGGGTCTTTACTACAGCTTTCTTAAAAGTCTTATCTGACAAAACAACAAGTACCAAGATGGCTGAGTCAAACACATACACAAGCACTGTGTATTAATTAAAAATTATGGATAAGTAATGAAGTATGCTTAAAAATAAAGTAGCAAAAACTTGTAAAATGTTATGCAAAGTCACTTAAGTAGACTGCAATTAGTGTAACAATCATTATTCTGTATAAAGGGATACTAAATTATATTCAAATTTGTGTTTTAGTTAGAGGCATAAATATTGCATAGTCAACAGGCCTGAGTAATAATAGTCTACTCTCACATTATCACTTTATTAACTTCTAGACTCTTTAGAAATAAAACTCTGGTTCTTCCAGGGCACTAATTTTAGTGGAACACTGTGATTTTATTTTGCACTCCTAAATGTTACTTGACAACTCTGCAACAGGATAAGATTCAGATCATAACCAGCGTAATGCACAAAAAAATGTTAATATTCTCCTTGTTGTTTACCATTTAAACACTGGAAAATTTGATAACACATTGGGTCACCCACTTCCTCATTTATCTGCTCAAATTTAGTATACCGATTTTCTGAGCTGTTATATTAAGTACTGGATACCTTGTCATCTCAGTAAATTATTTTTCTAAAAATTTAGTAAAACATCAGCTCTACTTAAACTACCTTTCTTAAAAATCCAACAGTTTTTGTTTTGTTTTGTTTTAGCCACATTTCTATATTCTCTTGCTTTCTAGTTCTCTTTCCAAGGCACTTACAAAACACTGGCAGTACTTCCTTGAGGCTCTAGAGCTGCTGTAGTTCACAGTTCTTCAATTCCACTAAGCTATCATTCTCTCAACTGCATAAAAACACTGTTAGTAGTTAATCTACCATCTTTAAAAATTATAAATTGACAAACTTTGTTCCTTATCCATCCAATCAAGTAATGAATTTGACACCTCAGGAAATGATCCCTTCTGCCTGTAACCAGAAATTAGGTGAAGTATCAAAATGTGGAATGGAAATTTCCTCTAAATTTTTTTTTAAGTAACCACAACAAAGAAAATAGGAAGTATGCCTTATCAACAGTTCCTTGAACAAAAACAGGAGCAAATCATGCTCCTCTAATTTCAGTTACCTCAAAACCACAATGCTCACTAATTTCTATACTCACTATGTTTTAAAAAAAATTTTAGTATAGTCTACAATGAAAAATGCGATAACTTAAATCCTCTTCTCCAAGTGTATTTTTGGGTATCATTCTGTTATACAGACAAATTAAAACTGGCCGGTCTGATCCAACAAAGAGCATCCCCCCACCCCCTGTTAAACTGACCAGTTATCTATCAGGATCCTATCATCACCTTTGCAAACAAATATGAAGTAAAAGAAGGCATGTATTTATTTCCCCGAGAATTTAAGAAACCCTTGTCCAAATAATTTTTCACACTGAGGTGAATAAAAACACCCAGGATAATATATGAAAAGTTGAAAGACGTTAAGTCTTTCAAATACCTGGAAATAGTTCTACATTTCTTATAGACCAGCCTAAAGACCACAGTGTAGAGATTATTTTCTGTGTATCAGCTTTCCCTAATGGAGGTAATAATGCAATAACAACAACAAAACCTCAAAATGTTATTGGCTAACACTATTCTAATTTAGATTATAAGCTGAAAAAGCTGCCTATCCCCATATCTAGGTCTTGTGGCAGAGGGATAACACAAGAATCATAAATTAAGAAAAGCTTTTAAAAGCTTTTTCTTAGGCCCTCGCTGGTGGCGCAGCAGGTTCAAGCACAGCACTAAGAAGCTAAAGCCACTTCCGCATGAGTTCGATTCCTGCCTGCCCAGGAAGTGACCACATGGTGTGGCAGACCTCTCCTGACCCGCCTGCTGCTCCCCTCAGCAGTGTACTTTGTAGATCTGCCTGTTCTGCTCCCCACTCTATCTCTGGTGAAGCCTCTCACCGCCCGTGAGCCTCTGGCCTGTACCCCAGTTCTGTATGCACAAATAAATAAATCTTTAAAAAAAAAAGCTTTTTCTTAGACATAGCATATATCATGTTCATTCACACTGCATTGTAAAGACAAGTTATACTTCCACAAGAAACACGTCATGTCACGTCACATAACAAAAGGTGGAGATAAATGATCTTTTTTCTTTAAAATAAATAATAGTATATTCTTACATCGTTTTATGCATTTTTCCATCTCAGTTGTAATCCCCGTGGGCGTCCCATCACTAAATCACCCGTGTGCCATCACCATAGTCCAGTGCATTTCCCTCCCCCCACTGTTTTTGATCCCATTCCCCACTCTATCCCCATAAAATGTCTCTGGTATATAGCTGTTCATTATTATTATCATTTTCTCGCCTGATATGTTATCTTCCTGCTGTGAGTGAAACCATCCAGTATTTTTCCTTTTCTTTCTTTTGGCTTATTTCACTAAGTATGATCTTTTCCAGCTCCATCCATATTGCTGCAAAAGGCATGTGTTTATTTTTTTTTTTGGTTGCTGAGTAATATTCCATTGTGTATATGTGCCACATATGGTAAATGATCTTTTTACAGGAAGGGTGAAAAATAGTGAGCCATTAACCACATTTAAAAAAGAAATTATAAAAATTGAGGCATAACAAGCACTAATCAAAACTGATCTACTCTATGTTCTAATACTACCATAGCAGTGAACATAGAATAAACCCCTCAGTGCCTCAATAGCAACTATAAAACTGAGGAGAAAAACCACATGCTTGCTAAGTTTCCATCTACCTCAAATTTTGTAATTCATTATCCACTTAAACTGATGCTCCTTTATAATTCCTTTCTCAACTTAAACTGATGCTCCTTTATAATTCCTTTCTCAATATGAAATACTGTGGATATGTGGGAAAATATAGTCTAATTAACATATATATATATATGTGTGTGTGTGTGTGTATATATATATATCCATGAGTCAGATTAAGGAAAAAACACAAACTCCACTATATAAAACTACCAGATAGGATGTTCCTCTTTCTCCTTTTCCAACTCCTTCATACAAAGGTGAGCATAATCTTGAAGGCAGCATTTATTATATAGTACTTTTTTGTATTATATATAAATCCCCTTTTTTGTTAACAACACACCTTAAAGGGACAAAAAGGAGCTAACATTTATCAAGGGACAATAATGACAGATACTATACCAAGGCATATTATCATTTATTTAAATGGCAATTTGTACAAATTCAACTCTACATATGACCTTAAGGAGTACATCAATAATCATGCTAGCATGTATCCATCACACAGTTAATAATCGTAACTTGGCAACACCAGACAGACAACCCAATTCAGCATTCAGCTGTTTCCCTTAGCACAGGCATGTCATTAAGCATTTCATCTTTAACTTCTTGCTGCCATGGTGTGTTGTATTTTACTAGAATGTCAAGCAATAAACTATATGGTATTTTCTACAATATTCCTCTCTATCTCTTTAAAAATGGAAAAGTCCTTTAATATAAATGCCAAGGCCTAGGCACATCATAAATGAAGTCTGACAACAGACTCAGTTTCACCAATCTGAAGACTGATACAAACATAAATAAAGCTGTAAGAGTATTACAGCAGGTTTCTAAATATTTAATATTTTAAAAAGCAATTTACCTGTAGTCATCTTAACAAATGACAGAATTCACTCAAACTAGAAGAGAATTTCCTCAATCTGATAAAAGGCATCTAAGAAACACCCATACCTAACATCATACTTAATCATACTTAATGGTGAAAGAAAGATTTAGGTCTAAGGTCAGGACAAGACAAAATTACAACTTTATGCACTACTCAGCAATAATTAGAGGTTATAGCAGGCAACTAGGCAAGAAAATGAAGTAAAAGACCATCCAACTGAAAACTACTTGCAGATGCTAAAATTTTGCATCTGGAAAATAGAAGAAATCCACCCCCAAAAAATTCATAGAACTAATAAATGAGTTTAGAAGAGTGCAGATACAAAATTAATTAATCTATATTCTTGCAATAATCAATTCAAAATAAAGAAAATAATTACATTCACAACTGCATCCAAATAAAAAATTAACAAAACTAATTGCAAAACTTAATTCTATTGCTAAAAAAAACTAAAAAAAAACAACAACAACAAACTTAAACAGAAAGACATCCCAAATTCTTGAATGAAAATTCTTAATTATAAGATGGGAGTACTCTCAAAATTGAACTAAATATTTAATAATGTTTTAAAAAGCAATTTATCTATAAATCATTTTTAAAAACTCAAGACAATCGCTATCAAAATCCCCGCTATTTTTGCAGAAATTCGCATGATACCCAAATTCACATGGAAATGCAGAGGATCTAAAATAGCCAAAACAATCTTGAAAAGAATGGCTCTTACTTTGCTTTTTCAAAATTTCCTATAAAACTATAGTAATCCTCACGGGGTGGTATAATGAAATGACTGACCCAATGATCACTGATTTGACAGCCACATGCAAAGAGTTAAGTTTATACCCCTATCTAACACCATATATAAAAATCAACTCCAAGTGGACGAAAGACCTAAATTTAAGAGCTAAAACTTTATTATTTTAAAAGAAAACAGGTATAAATCTACACAACTGGGCCCACCCTGGTGGCACAGCAGGTTAAAGCACAGCACTGAGAATCTAAAACCGCTTCCCCATGAGTTCCATTCCCACCTGCCCTGGAGGTGACCCACATGGGGGGCAGACCTCTCCTGACCCGCCCGCTGCTCCCCTCCGCAATGGCTGTTCTGCTCCCTACTGTCTCTGGTGAAGCCTCTCACCGCCTCTGAGCCTTTGGCCTGTCCCCCAGTTCTGTATGCACAAATAAATAAAACCTAAAAAAAAAAAAAAAAACAAACCACTATTTAAAAAAAAATCTACACAACCTTAGAACAGGCAATGGTTTCTAATATGTGACCCACAGAGAAAAAGAAACTAAAGGAAAAAATAGATTAACTGGATTTCATCAAATTAAAAACTTTGGGCTTACAAAGAACACCAACTAAAAAGTGAAAAAACAAGTCACATGAAGGTAGGAGATATTTGCAAATAATGTACCTGGTAAGAGACTTATGTCTGCTGGAATAAATAAAACTGCTGCAACTCATTTAAAAAAAAATTTTAATCTCAACTTAATAGTAGGTAAAGAATGAAAAGACAGTTCTCAAAATAAAACTCAATAAACAAATAATATGAAAAGATGTTCAACATCATTAATCATCAGAAAAAGACAACTCAAAACAGTGAGGAAACATTTTTATATACACCAGGAAGGTTGGAAACAAAGAAAAAAACAGAAAATAGTAAGTGGTAGTAAAGCTGAAAATAAACTGGAACCCTCATATAACACCAGTGGGACAACTGCTTTGGACAAGTATGGCAGTTCTCCAACATATTAAACCTAAGAACTTTAAGATAGCAATTTCATGCTTAGGTATACACTACACAAAATAAAAACATGTCCATGCAAAAAGTTATATGCAAATATTGACATAATCACATCATAAAAGCCAAACAGTGAAAACAACCTAAATGTCCAGCAACTGAATAATGAAAAACAAAATGTGGTATATCCATACACTGGAATTGCACTTGGTCATAAAAATCAATGAAATATTGATGAAACTAATTAACTTGAAATATGCTAAGTAAAAGCAGCCCATCATTAAAAAAAAACACTCTTACCCATTTTTATATGCACAAAATAGGCAAATCTATAAAAGTAGAAAGCAGATTTATGGTTGCCCAGGTTCAAGTATTGGAGAGGAAATGAGAGGAAAACATGGTTTCATGATTAGGGTAATAATCAAAAACTGATTATCGAGATGGAGTCTAACTATGAATATCTTAAGAATCAGAGTTCTAAACCTTAAACAGGTGAACTGGGAAATAGAGTTATATCTCAAAAACTTGTCACCTAACAAAACAGAAATATGGTTGAATATTTAATTTTCCTTTCATTGTTTTTTACTAACTCCCCTTTATTGAGTCACAGTTTCAACATGAACAAACAGCTATCTGCTAAGAGGTCTGAGTATTGGTTCATAGTTAGGGATCTGAGTATTAGTTCATTGGGAGTTTAGATTGCTGGGTCAGCAAACAAGATCTGTAAGCATATTGGTGATGAGTGGCATATATAAAATAACGGCAGCCTTGTTGTCTTGTATGTGTGTTTCCTGCTCTAAGTAAGAAATAATTCTATAATATACTTATTTCAAAACATGGTAGTAGCAGGTTCTGTGTAAGTAAGCATTCTATGTACTTAAGTCATATGCGAAGACTTGGAAAAATGCAATTAACTATGTTTTACCAGAAGAACTAGAAGGTCTTAAGTAGAGAAGCATTCTCTTCTACCAAAATGACACTATAATTAAAAGGCCTTATTGCAATTAAGGTTGAGAAATGTATTTTAAAATGAAGTAACTTACTAACCTTTCTGAAGTTACAAACAGCACTGTCACTGTTACTTAATATTCTCTTATTCAATATAATCTATCCTGTCACCACTTACTATATTACAGCTCTATATATTTATCTTTTTAGAAAAAAATATTATTATAAATGCACCTGTATTTACATGTTGTTTAAATACTCTGTACATTCTCATCATATATTTAATATTAGATTAATATATTTTAAGTGTTTTAAGTTTTGTCAGTAAAATTCTTAAAAATAGGCTGATATTAGGATGTGCTTCAGAAACCATTTAACAAAATAAGGAAAAACAAGGACTCTGGTATAATATAAATGAGTTATAGAAAGTGTCAAGTGTACAGAATATACTTAATAAATAATGGCTTAAATGATGCGCTTATATACATAAAACATACCTAAAATGATTCTTAAATGAAAAAACAAGTTATTCTTCTAGGAAACAAAGGCAGTAATCTAGAACATTTTTAGTAGAACTATAAACTAATATACCAGCATGCTCAAACAGAGCAGCTTTACACACACAGAACCACCTTTCTTTGGGGGAAGCAGGCTGCTTATTCACTAACAAAAAACTAACAATATATACCCCCATACACATAATGCTGCTGCCACAAAGTGCAACATACAGCACCATTAAAATTAATCAAATTTGACACAAGAGGCCTTTTACAGCCATGTAAAACTTATTTAGTTTGATTTCCTATTGCAAAACATAAAATACCGTTCTGAAAGCAATCTACTTTTGCTTATTACTACGTAATGATGAAAATCTTCTTTATAATAATAAACATACCCCAAAGGGAGCCCCCTGCAGCCATCTTTTCAGTTCTCTCACAGCAACTGAAACTGAAATACAATTTGCATAGTCACTGTGGTTGGTTAAAGCAAGCAGGCTCATGCAACCAATCAGAAAGCTAAAAATTGGACAACCATGAAAGGAGAAACTTTAAATCTGCCTGACAACAGTCTAATAATAGAAACAATATGCTAGTATGAATCCCAGAATAGATATGAATATCACAGCAAAACTACCAGTAAAAATAGTTTGTTTTCTTTGGGGGGGGCAGAATTGTTCCTTACATTTCCTTATTTAAAATAATAAACTGGCACCTTTTCTGGATGGGTTAAAGAAGAATGAACACTAAGCTAAATGAATGGGCCACTTTCAGGTAACATTCCATTGTGCATTTTTACTTTATACACACACACATATATAAACATACATTATACACACACACACACATATATAAACAGGCACTTTAATCACAGATCTAATACATTAAAGGCTCCATTAAATCTCTCAAAATTTGATCAGTAATGTATTTTTCCCTGGCACTTTCTCCCTGCAATTACTTGGGGATCTGAGTTTTTCAATAAAGATGGCTCACTGTGTATAACAAAAATTAGTTATCAAAGCAAATCTCTAAATAGATTAGGGTTTATGGTTTATTCATTTTTAACACAAACATGTTCCAACATTCAGCAATAACTTCTACACAGGAGGCATTTACTAATTGTTTTATCAATCAAATTAATCACTGTCCTGAGAAAACCAAATCATCTTGTTCATGTCAAATAACAGTTACACATATAAAAATATAATCTGTATAATGCTCTTATTTTTTCACTTTCAGTTCTGACTAAACTAGGGTAATGTTAAATTTGAAAATTGACTTTTTTGTTATCCAGATAAAAGAATAAATTTCATCATTCTAATTTTCCAACTTAATAATTTTTAATATAAAAGTTTCTTTGCACATTACCTAATCACTTGGAGTAGATTTTTAATTCCTAAAGATGGCACACAATGTGCAGTCTAATGTAACAACTATGAAGATGATTAAGGGCTAGTAGGAAATGACAAAATCCAAGAAGGAAATGGCAAGAAAAACATTAATTTCAAGAATCTAAATTATAGCTGCTGACAGTTGAGTCAAAACAAATACATTTATCAAAGTACATGTTCCACGCACTTCTTATATCAAGTACTTCTTACATCAAAACATCCATCAATGTGCTTTAATGAAATGATAAATTTTTAAAAATTTTTCTTTAGTTACTATCTGCTATCAAAATTGCAAAATGGACTTACATTTTATAAAAAGAAGTATAAAATTTTAACTATGAAAATTATATTTAAAGGACTCTTAATAACGAATAAAGTATAGGGTTACATAATGCCTTGAAAGTGTATAGGAACATATAACAGTTCTAAGTAACAAAGAGCTCCATTGAAGAATGGAAAAAACAAAATAATATATCATTTTATAAACATGTCCTTTAAATCTAAGCAATTAAGGAGAAATTTTAAAATTAAGTTGGACCAAGTTTTGAGGAGCATAAACACATATTTTAAGAACTGGTCTAAATGAAAAATAACAGTCTATTTTCTTATTTATTTTTCTTAATATTGTATTCATATGTGACTTGGATATCCAGAATCTAAAACCTTACTGACATTTTTAGATAACTTAAATATTTCAAGTACATAGATATTGTTCATTTCTCTGGATAAATAAACTGTGAACCTCATCACAAAGGAAAGTAATATAAATGGATCTCTGTCTAGCAACTGCTGAGGGAGAATATGAAAAATGGGTCAAAATTTCTTAACAAGAGCCCTCCCTGGTGGCGCAGTCGGTTAAAGCACAGCACTAAGAAGCAAAAGCCACTTCAGCCTGAGTTCAATCCCCACCCTGGAGGTGACCCACATGGCACAGCAGACTTTGCACGCTGCTCCCCTCAGCAGTGTAATTCATTGATCTGCCTGTACAGCTCCCCACTGTGTCTCTGGTGAATCCCTTCACCAGCCCTGCACTCTGGCTTGTACCCTCGTTCTGTATGCATAAATAAATAAAGCGTCAAAAAAAAAAAAAAGAAATTTCATAACAAGGCAATGATATAAGTAGGGAAAAAATATTTTATTAATTCCAGATATGGAAGCCAACATCACTTTAAATATTAAAACTTATGTTCTTAGGTATTATTTAAAGTAGTTATAACTTTTTAAGATTGTGAACTTATATTAGCCAGTTATTTTTTTTCTTTAAATATTTGTTTATTTGGCCCTCCCTCGTGGCGCAGCGGGTTAAAGCACAGCACTGAGACGCTAAAGCCACTTCCTCATGAGTTCGATTCCCGCCTGCCCCGGAGGTGACCACATGGTGCAGCAGACCTCTCCTGACCCACCCCCCTGCTCCCTTCAGCAGTGTACTTCGTTGATCTGCCTGTTCTGCTCCCCACTCTGTCTCTGGTGAAGCCTCTCACCGCCCCTGAGCCTCTGGCCTATACCCCAACTCTGTATGCACAAATAATCTTAAAAAAAAAAAAAAAGATTTGTTTAGTTGTGCATACAGAACTGGGGTACAGGCCAGAGGTGCAGAGGCAGTCAGAGGATTCACCAGAGACAGAGTGGGGAGCAGAACAGGCAGATCAACGAATTACACTGCTGAGGGGAGCAGCAGGTGGGTCAGAGAGGTCTGCTGCACCATGTGTATCACCTCCCGGGCGGACGGTTCAAACTCATGCTGAAGTGGCTTTAACTTCTTAGTGCTGTGCTTTAAACATGCTGCACCACCAGGGAGGGCCCAGCCAGTTTAATTTTTAAGAGAACAAAAAAAAAGACTGTATGCATGCAAATATTATTCAAAGTAATACATCCAGGTCCTCTCCCCTAGAGGCACAATGGCTTAAAGTGCAGCACTGTGAAGCAGCTGTGAAGATTTTTGCAGCCACTGCAGCATGAATTTGATCCATGGCCAGGGGGGTGACGCACATGATGTGGCAGACCTCTCTTGACCCACCCAATGCTTTCCTCAGCAGTGTATTTCAGTATATCTGCCTGTTTTGCTTCGCATTCTGTCTCTGTGAATCCTCTCACCCCCCCACCCCCCACATATGGTCTGTACCCTGGTTCTTGTGTGCATAAATAAATAAATCTTTAAAAACGTACATCCTTTTACATACTATGTGTGGAGGTAGAGGGGCTATTGAAAAGTCAATGACACTTTAGTTACAATTAGTGGCTATTACAATCGCCCAGGGAATTTTAGCTCTAGAAACTTGACCCTCCAGCTCTCCATTCTCTTCCTCCTAACCTACCATTCCTCACTCTCCACCTCCAAAGACCCCAAAAAAGTTAAAATGTTGGCTAAATGACATATTCTGTGGCCCCAATCTATGTGTACAGGAGAATCCTAATATTTCATATCCCAGAGGAAATTCAAATCTCTTTGTACCAGTTTGTTTTCAACTTTTATAACAAAGCAAAAATGCTGGCATACTACCCCTCTTAACAAATGTTAAAACTACATTTAGGGGGCTCCCTGGTAGTGCAGTAGTTAAGTATCAACAATATAAAGCAATCCGCAGCCACTGCAGCACTATAAAGCAATCTGCAGCCACAGGACTGATGCCCAGGCCAGGGAGCTGACCCACATGGCCCAGCAGACCTCTCCAGTCCAGTTCACTGCTCCCGCTCCCCTCAGCAGTGGATTTCAAGAGATATGACTGTTGTGCTCCCTGTTCTGCCTCTAATGAATCTTCTCACCAGTCTGTACCTCTGGCCTACACCCCAGCTCTTGTATGCAGAAAACAAACAACAACAAAAAAACCAAAAAACTTACCTAACAACCTTTTCAGCTAATCCCTTTTACAAATCTATCTTCAATCAGAAATTAAGGGGGATAGTTACATTTTGAAAGCAAGATTTCTCCTAAGCATACATTTCAGAATGGACTAGGTCATCCCTGGGGGAGTGAAGTAAGAAAAATTACAATCCTATTCAAAAATTTCCTGGCACACATGTATAAGAATGTAATCTATTTGCTTCTGGAAATGTTTCCTAAGAAGCTTACTTTCATATAGGTCCAGCTGTCAGATGCTATTATCAGAAGTTGATTGTGTATTTCAAGAAAGTACAAAGCTCCTTTATCTAAAATCAAGAATTACCACTGTTATCTTTTAGAACCTAAAATAATCTGCATAGATCTGACCAAAAAACATTACTGTTTGGAAACTTTTAACCTCTCTCCTCCTAATTATAATGAAAGCCAATAGGCTCCTTCCACTCTGGAAACACTCTCACTGATAACTACAAATACACTGAGATATCATGTTCTTCCTCTGTTCTCATATAAACCTATCTATATTAGCTGTGTTTTTAGTGAATTCAGTTGTATATCTTCATTATAAATTATATAACACAACTACAATTTGGGTAAACTGATGAAATGTGAATGCAAAAAAAAAGATGCTAGATACCAGATATGCATCTGTAAAATAGAACAATGCAGGAAATAAATAGATTGGAAAGGTACAGGTTAGGTAAATTTTTTCAAAATCTTCAGAACTAGTTCTCCATCTGGCATAAAAGGAAAATTAATCAGAAGACCTAAACGGATACTTTAAGTTCTGACTCTTATATTAAATTTCACCCAAAATGCATTTCTCTCCTGAGGAATGACAGCAGTTGCTTTACTTATTTAGCCAATATTTATCAAGTGCCTACATAGTCACTATTACAGGACAATTTTAAGACACTCTAAAGAAACAAGATGATTAAAAGCAGAAAAAAGAACAATTGTAGTATTGTATGTAAATTTTAATATAAATGTATAATAAAGAACAGTTAAAATACTATGAAAATCAGAAATTTCCTGTTTTCTATTAACTGCCATCTCTTCAATATATATAAACAATATAAACTATTTCATTTTAATAATCAAAAACATAATTTCAAATGCATAATTACAAACAAGACCTCCACAGAGTCCTTATTGTCTTTCTAATAGAGTTAGTACTCCCTATTTTTATAAGCCAGTTTTCTGAAAACTGACTGCATAGTGAATTACTCAAATGCAAATAGGAAGGGGAAAGAGAGAAAATGCCTTTTACCAATCTCAATTTCAACTACACTTCTGCTCATAACCCTATTTATAATTCAGTTATATCCACAAGACTTCACAAGTAGTTGCTAAGCAACAGCAACATGCTGAGTTCAGGGCTATTGGAATTCTGGCACTCAGCCACATGAAAATATTTAACTGAGCCTAGAGCCTCCAGAATTGAAAAAAGAAAAGCAAAGAAAGGAAAAAATCTCAAAGAAAAACGATGATAAGTGCAATAATCATCAAAATCTCTTCACGTGTTCATAAATTCAGCATAAGGACCTTACTTTGGTATTTGTAAATACTTAATATGTTCTAAAATTTTTACCATTTTTTCCAAAATGTTGAAATAAAGACTCTAAAGGTATTCTACTAGAAATTAGAAGACATATGATAGCCAAGTCACTGTTAATGACCTAAGAATTAACTAAAACATACTGTTTGACTTGAAAAGGCTGGGAGAATAATCTGTAGGAAGTGACTTAGATTTTTCATGTTGGACCTTAAAAAGACAGAGAAACAACAAACCATACATTTTTTTTCAAATTCCTTTAGTCCCATATGCTGGTTAACTACAAAAAGAAGGCAGAAAATTTTCAATGCCAAGCTGCACTGTTGTTCAATGTAAAAAGCCAAAATGGTTGTAAAAATTGTCATTTTCAACAGAAATTACAAAGGTATTGAATGATTCAATATTCATCCCCACAAAAGAAAGTTAGAAATAAAGCCCTTAAAGTTGATAATGGCTACTTCAAGTTAAAAGACTCGTTTATAGAGTGGGAGGGAAAATTGCAGTCATTTCAATTATATTCCAAAACAAAAAGTATGATACTCTATATCTAATATTGTTCTAGAAATCCTGGCCAAAACAGTTAAGAGATCAAATAGCTAAAAGATATAATGAAAACATTTAATTAAGAACAGCAAGAAAAAGGTGTATCTAGAAACATTAAAAAAACATGAAAAAAATCAAAGAAATATGAAAATATGTTTAATATTAAAGCTTTGTTGAATAAAATACTCAATGTAGAGAAAGTAAATTCTCCCTAGATAAAATATACTAAAAGTAATTCCAACCAAAACACCACAGATATTTTTGTACCAGGACAAACTTTTAAAGTTTTTAATTGTCTAGGAAAAATCAGGGAGAAATGACCATCAAAAATAATGCTTGCCCTCTGAGCTATCAGAGCTGAGCTATGACAAAACCATCATTATTATTTTAAATATATATAAAAGGATGAGTTCAATAAATTACCCACAGACATAAATAATGAAACAATATGACACATGATACCACAATTTACAAGAAATAGATGGATTTTAAAATAAAATGATAGAAAATTAATCAAAATAACAGTTAAGCATATGAATGTTAGCAAACAGAATAGATATGAAATAACAGAAAGTTAAAGACAAAAAAAAACCGGAGGCCTCCCTGGTGGCACTGGAGTTAAAGTCTCAGTACTATCAAGCTATCACCAGCCACTGATATGAGAGTCTGATTGCAGGCCAGGGAGCTAATCTACAAGGCACAACAGATCTCACTGTTCACCTCAGCAGTGTATTTAAGTAGATCTGACTGTTCTACTCCCCACACTGTCTCTGGTTAATCCTCCCTCCCAGCCCCCAGCACCCTCTGTACCTGTGGCCTATACTCCAGTTCTTGTATGCACAAATAAAACTTTTTTAAAAATGGAAGTAGCCACAATTTTTTAAAGATTTACTTATTTATGCATATAAGAACTGGGGTGCAAGCTAGAGGGGTGGGGGGGGGGACATAAAAGGATTCACCAGAGACAGAGTGGAGGGAGAACAGAACTGTTATATCTCCTGAAATACACTACTAAGAGCAATGGGCAAGCCATAAAAGGTCTTCTGTGCCATAAATGGGTTAGCTCACTGACCAGGAACCAAACTCAGGCTGCAATGATGGTAGTGGATGATAGCATGAGAGTCCTGAGATTTAACCCCTACATCACCAGGGAGGCCCAGTAACCACAAATTTTGAAATAATTGAAAAATAAAAAATATAGTGATATGGGATAAGTATTCAGAATAAAAAAGAACATCTATTAGTGCATAAAAGGGATAATTAAAAAAATTAAAGGTCTAATAAACAGGGAAAGACAAAAAAACACATTTTTATACATCAAATTAGTCAACAATTTTATGGCTAGCAATAATGTACAGCAATAAATAGTTTCAAACATGATTGACAGATGAGTGTATGACAGATGAGTGTAGAAGAGTTTGTTGTCATGACCTTTTTTTTTTTTTAAGATTTATTTATTTATACAAACAACTGGGGTATAGGCCAGAAGTGCAGGGGCGGTGAGAGGATTCACCAGAGACAGAGTGGGGAGCAGAACAGGCCGATCAACAAAGTACACTGCTGAGGGGAGTAGTGGGCTGGTCCAGAGAGGTCTGCTGCCATGTGTATCACCTCCTCCCGGGCTGAGATAGAACTCATGCTGAAGTGAAGGCTTTAGCTTGTTTGTGCTGCACTTTAACCCACTGTGCCACCTGGGAGGGCCCTGTCATGACCATTTTTAGGGGCAAGTAGACAAAAACTATGTATCACTTTGAAATACTAAACACACTTGAAATAGCAAAAGATAAAGCACATACTTTAAACCTTTTAAAAGGTTTACATCTTCATGAAATCTAATGCTTGCTGCACCATAATCACAAAAATATGAACAAATTTAACAATTAAGAGAACAATTTTTTAAAAGTGCTGGAGTAGCCAATGAAAGAAAACACTAAGGAGTTAAGAAGTCATAGTTATCTTTCATGGACATAAACATTAAGGTTACAAAAAAATAGCTACAGACCTCATAATACCTAAAAGTGTAAAAGTTGGAACCATATATACCTTCCTGAATACTAATGCTATCAATTCCTAGTTACCAGTTTAAGACAGTTACATTATCAACCTTTCCTTGTTTCCATAGCTTCATCTATAATAAATTCTTTCTTCATAAAAAATTTATTGAGATTAAAGTACTTAGAGCTATAAGAAACTGACAAATATTTCCAATTTTTCTGCCATTATGTATATAAATGTAATATTTCTAAACATCTATCTATACATGCAAACAAATGATATTTTAAAATCTGGAGAGATAATGCCCAACTAGTTCAGCAGTTTCCTTGGGGAAAGACTAGAGGATATAAATAAATAGTTTCATGTAGATTTGATGTGCCAGCTCTAACTTCCACAACGAACACAAACATTCATGTAATTTGTATCTTAAAGGTTAAGCTTACTTGACTTTTCCCTATCTTTCCATGCTAAGTCAGGAATGAAGTGATATAAACAGAAGAAATTTTTAAATAGTCGATTAACATCAACATGTATGGAATGCTATCCCACTCATAATTAAAAGCAGATATAAAAGGAAATCAATTTGAAATCTCAGAAATTCAAAATATACTTTTATGGACACAGGTTAAATGACCTGGTTAATCAAGACCAGATGATCTCTCAAATTACTATACAAAGGAAAAATGAAAAGCAAGAAATAAGGGTATGGATACCCAGCGGCAACAGCTTTCAATAAAGGTGTTTCAGAAAACCAGCACTGAGAAAGAACAGAGAGAATAACAAAAATACACATGTTATGAAAATTACTGATCACCAAAACAGAATTAAAACAGCATTTTAAAAAAACAACTTCTCACACTTTCGACATACGAAACTAAGATTCCAGAAAAATAATACATGGAAGTATTAATAACATAGACTCAAAAAAAATTAACTACAAAGGAGTAAGAATTAAACAGACATCAGACTTGTCATCAGCAATACTGAATGCTGGAATAAGCAACTATATCCTCAAAGTTCAGGGGGAAACTTATTTTTAGCATAGTCTATTGCCAGAAAAAGCAGCAATCAACAAAAGCAGAGAAATGGAACACTTCTAGGCAAAGCTTGAGGAAGCAAACCTTTGCTAAAGTAACTGCAGAAAATGTAGTACAGGTACAATCTACCCAAAGTTCCTAAAGAGGAAGTCAATTAAACACAAAGCAATACTCAAAAAACAAGTGAAAATCACGGGCAGGCTGAAGTAACAAGATTCATTATCTTTAAAATACAAATTCCTGGAATTAAAATCTTAGATAATTACAAAATGTAAATTAATGAATTTAGGATTTGTTGACTATGGGGCCAAAAGAAAACAAAGCTACCAGTATAAAAACCACAGGTCTCAAGCTTTTTATAATAAAAACATTATCAGATGTCAGATCTATACTGTAAACAAGAGATGCACCTTATAATAAAATAGCAAATAAATGAAACCAAAAACCAGTTCCTTGGGGGAAAAAAATCTACTAAATGGGAAACGTAGCAAGGAGAATGAAAAGAAAGCATAATATTGGAAATTATGAAGGAAACGAAAATACTAGTATTAGGTAATATATACTTATGTCAAATATTCAGGTTACCTATAGAATATGTGAAAAGCCTACAGGATTTTAATTTAGTGTAAATTCAACAAAACTCAAAATTGCAAGGGGGCTACCCAAAATGTCAAAGCAAAATTAAAATGCAGAACATCAGTACAGCTCAAGAGAAGGAAGACATTTTTTAATACTACACTTGGTTCTCAGAATCATAAAGAGGGACTTTTAAAAACAACAGGACAGGGCCCTCCCTGGTGGCGCAGAGGGTTAAAGCACAGCACTGAGAATCTAAAAGCCGCTTCTGCATGAGTTCGATTCCCGCCTGCCCCGGAGGTGACCACATGGCGTGGCAGACCTCTCCTGACCCGCCCGCTGCTCCCCTCAGCAGTGTACTTCGTTGATCTGCCTGTTCTGTTCCCCGCTCTGTCTCTGGTGAAGCCTCTCGCCGCCCCTGAGCCTCTGGCCTGTACCCCAGTTCTGTATACACAAATAAATAAATCTTTAAAAAAAAAAAAAAATAAAAACAACAGGACATACAAGAGGATGACCAGGCTAACAAATGACCCAGAACAAAGACCTATATATGTGGTAAAAAGTTGAGAAAATATTTCACTCAGACAGTATTTCACTTAGAAAACACACAGAAATTTTAATGGCTTTCTTTAAATAGTACATATTAAGAGAGAAAAAGGCACAAGGGTAAAGGGGAAGAGGAAAAAAACAATGAAAGATCAATCTATTCCCCAAATCAACAAATGTCAATTTGTTCAGATAACCAACCAACTTTATGAGATTAGAAACTCTTTAAATGTTAGATAGTTTAAGCAGAAATTAGATAGTTACCCATGAAGAACTTTAAATATTAGAAATGTTATAAGGAATGTAACTACCTACCACTTGCATACATTTCATTAGATTTTGTGATTCTACATTGCTTGAGAAAAAAAATTTGTTGTGTAGGAAGGAACAGAAAACCTAAAATCTCAAATTTTATTCCCCAGACTTTTGGGTCATTAACACTAAACTTCAACAGCTCTTAAAATTATCCATCTTGAGTCTCATGACTTATCTACGTCATACATGCTTCTTTTGGGGATAACTTAGCTATATAAAAGAGTACTCTTCTACTTTCCTTCATCTTTCTTTGCTATGACCACCAATTCCAACAGCATTGGATAGATTCCTTTCTTCTTTATATATAAAAAACTGTTGGTCCATCTCAACATTCTCCCAAACAATGGTTCAACAAAGTCTGAAAAAATTTCCCAACTATTTTAATGTTTTCCACACCAACAGAAGTATAACCTTTCTCTAGCCTCAAGCACATTAATCAAAATTGGTATATCTCTACTATCACCACTTCCCCAATCCTAGTGATATTGTTCACTGGGGTCAAACACACAAACATACATTTTTATATTTTAACAGAACATAGCAATTAAAAGGCCCAAACAACATGTCAAAAGGCATCAACAGGAAATAGTGTCCCTGAAACAAAAGTGTGGTTTCTAACCCGGCTGGCCTCTAGTTTTTAGGTACCCAGCTATAACAATAAATGACTGATTACCTTTCAGAAATCTAGAGAAATTTAGATGGAGCTTCATCTAAAACTAACACTTCTAGGTCACAGCAAGATCCTGCTGTTTAACTTCTAGAAAGAGGCAAAAAGTAAAATAATTCCTCTCTTCCTCCATGTCTCTAACCTCACCACCACTCTTTGCTTCATCTTTACATCCCCATAGACATCACCCCAAAATCATTACATCAATCAGTAATATATTTTTATCAGCCCATACTGATATTGAGATATTTTCATCTATTTGCAAACATCTTTCTATCTTTAAGCAGTAACAATATATTCTTTATTTAGTTCTTAATTGTATTCAATGAGATTTATTTTTCTGCATACAACTTTATAAGCATACAGAAAAAACCCCACAAATGTCTACACTCTTCACCTAGTTTAAGAAATAAAATATTACTCAATGAAGCCTCTAATTAATATATCCATTTGAGTTTTAGACTCAAATTCACTTTGTTAAAAAGATAAATGTAAATATGTTGAAATGGAAAGAACAAAGATGAGCTGAGAAACCTGACTCTATCATTATAAATATGCATTATCAAATTTAATACAATAGGCCATTTGTGAAAACATAAAGTCTGATTTTGATGATTAATTCAAAGTAGTATGTTTACATTAAAACTTTATAGTTCAGCTAGGTTACAAGATGTCACCTTCCAGTGTGTACCAGTTGGTGTCACTACAATTGAGAACACAGTAATAGGAATATAACGAGAAAAGATCTAACACTGATTTCTATGTAATATGAACATATATGTATGAGCGATACTCATAGAAGAAGTTCATTATTATTTCACTTTAACTCAAATCTAAAGGAAATTAAAGACAGGAAAATTTTGTTAAAAAAAAAAAAACAAAACAAAACCCAATACAGCATTCAAAAGATCCTGAAAATTAACAGCCCATCAATCCTGGGATTACTAAAATTTAAAACAAAAAAGCCCTTTCCAACATGGGAGACAAATATGTGGGATCTGAGGCAGTGGACAGGAAAGGGAATTGGGGTTGGGGGAGAGAATGTCACAGAAAAAAGGACCTGAATCTCTTACCTGAAAAAAGGACTTCCTCTTCTGTAAACCTCAGTTAGTTCATCTGTATAAACATTTAAAACTAATGCAGACTTCTATACCAGCCTTCTTGAACCTAAATTCCTTGTTTGGTTCATATTCATTAAAAAAAAAAACAAGAAAACCCCAGGAATACAGTAGATGACTACATATTAAAATTCCTTTCAAGCAGTGATTCACATCTGTTGTATAGTTTGTGCAGCAAACAGCCCATTAACCACAAGAGCCAAAAAACGTCAGCTAATATGTCAATGAAGCTCATAGAACATACAAAGTCCATCTTCCAAAGGACTGTTGCAAGTGAAGATGCCTAGAATCAAAATTCTTTTGTACTGCTTCTATACTGCCAACTATTAGTCTGCAGCCACTGTGTGCAGTTAAGTACCTCCCACATATTACTCAATAGTATCAATAGGCATATATCTATAAAAGCTGAATTAAAAGCTTACAAGGCATATAGCTTCTCACTATTCCACACATTCCTTAACAGTTAAAGAAATCTAAGTACTCCTATTCTAAGATAACAACTCTGTTCTTTCAATCCAAAAGGCTGAATTCATACACATTCCAAAGAGAAAATCCATGACACATATTATTTGCTGCCCTAGCACAGCCAGACTGCAGTTACAGCTAGCTGGCGCCAGAAAGAACAATTTACATAAAGCAGTCCTCATTTCATGACCAAACTAAAGGGAATATTGCTGAGTAAACCCTCCCCCATTTGATCCCCAACAGGCACTGACTGGTTCTAGAATATATCTAGTTTAACTATTTATTAATATGATTTGAAACCAGGTGATAAGTGAAAATAAACTTGGAATTCCTAAAAAACTGAAATTCGCCCACCACATCAAAAAATTTTTAACCTCCAGAGATTTTCAAGTCTTATTTTATTTGTGACAAAGACCAATAAGATTACATAAGCCCATGAATGCTATCTTAAAAATCATTTTAAAAGTTACTTATAATTCTGTATTAGCTAAAAGCTGTCTTTATTCTACTCCATAACTACCTTTAAATTAACTAGTTACTGAAATAGTAAGTGATCATTAAATAGACTTGCTGTGAGAACCATACTGCTTTATGTTTCACCAAATCTTAAAACTTAAAGCAGCTTCAGGTGCTATGATGACTTTATAATTGAATACTTTCACGACTAGTTATTACTAAAATACATTTATATCAGTACTCAGACATAATAAACAACTGCACAAAAGCCATGTCATCAGTGGCACATTCTTTTTGAACCTAAATCAATTGTATATTGTTTCAATTGCCCAGATCAGACTAGGGGAAGGCTGAGTCATTGTTTATTAAGTCCTTTATTTAAAATGATTAAATTACAATTGAGATTTTAAAAAGTACAAAATGATGATGTAAAATATATATACCCATAATAAAAAAAAAGATTTAATAGTTACTTTCTGACCTAATGATAAATAATTCTGTATCTCCATTTCCACTGGTCTACTTATTTTAGTGAGTACAAATATGTTAGTTTATTTTTAAGTTAACAACCCAGAAATCAGGTTAGTGTCGCACCTAAAATGAATTAAAAAAAAAACTTAACATGCTAACTATGGGTTTTCTAAAATGTTTTCATTGTTTAACCTTATTTTCAACTACCTTAAAACAGAGTTCCTAAATTACCCCTTTTATACAATAAAGATAATGAGATTCTCTTTTCTTGTTGTTGTTAATGAGGAGGTTCTAAATTAGGAGAATGATAAAAGTTATCACATATCAAAAGAAAATGGTAACTTGTAATATCTGGATAGCCCTAATTACTGTCTAAGTTATCTTTGATAAGCAGTAAGATTTCATCAAACAGATAGATTCTCTTCTCAGAATTTGTGCTCCACCACAGCAAATGAAGGGTCAGCTATAGACATAAATCTAAAAATATAGTGATTTTAATTTAAATTTCACATCCTGTGTAAGTAACACTTGGTAAAGGTCTTACACCAAAAGAGCTGTTGATCATAATCAGAGGTGGAAATCATGTATTACATTCCTTCCAGTTTCGATTTTGTTAGAAGCTTCTTGCCTCCCTCTTTTCCTGCTTTATGCACCTAGTTCTTTGAATAAACATATCTGAAAATCAACTAAAATTATAGCCCAGCATAAAATAAACATTTAGATATAATTTGTTTAAAACCAAGTTAAACGATCACTTAACAGTGAATAAAATAAAAAGCTCAAATTCTCTCCAATCTGCCTACCTAAGTACCAACAATAGCAGTTATTAATCTAGCTGTTTCCCAAGTAATGATAAAGAACCCACATTTTATTTCTAACCTATCACAGAGGAATACTTTTCAACATACAATGAAAATTATGTGAAAAACAAAAATTTTTTTAAAGTATATAAAACATAAGCTCTCAATTATTTTTATTTTTTAATTCATCTAGCAAAATTACTTTACTGGTTGATACACAATTTTCTAGATACTCTTTAATTTTAGTTTTTATTTGCAAGGACCAGAAACAAAAAGATGGACGTTTTGAACTGCCCTTGAATTGATTCACAGAAAATATTGAGAGTGCTCACCTAAGCTTTCCACTTTTGCCCTCAGCATTCTCAAACTTATAGTAACCTAATATTTTCATATTTATTGTTGGCCTTCCTGCTTCGTCACCCCAGTGAGGGAAAGCTGTATGCCGTCAAATCAGTACCTAGCAAATAACAGAAGCATAGTAAGTACTTGTTTATATAGTCAATCAATTCACTCTATCATGTTGCCTTAGCATAAATAAGAATTGCTCTGCCCCAGCCCGCCTCCACCTTTGTACTCTTTAAGTTTTCACGTTGAGATTTAAACACCCTACATCTGGCATTTTACTAGAAATCAGCTAGGTCACTAGTAACCCCCTTTTTTCTAAAGTACCCCGTAGCCCAGTTTTCTCTGTAATGATTGAAAAACAGAGACAAGGAAAAAAAAAATTGGAGAGAACTATGTGAGAAAAAGGCAATTAATATTCACTACCATTTAATCAGTACTAGTTTGTATTTGTTATACTATTTAAATCCTTAGATCAGTTCCATAAGGTAGATTTTACCCCCATTTAAAAGATAAGAAAACCGAGGTTTTAAAAATAAGCAACTACCTTGCTCCTATAAAAAATATGCACAAGACATATTAAGCAGTTACTATAAATGTGCATTATACTTTGAACACTACGCATACATTTTTCACATAACTTCCACCTACTGAGTGGAATTCACCTGTTTCACTCAGAGGAAACTCAAGAGTTCCTGCTCTCCCTGACTCTATAGTCCAACCTCCTCCCTTCACTGGTCAAGGAATAGCAGTAAGAGATTAAATAATTTTTCCAAAACCATGCTATTATTTAATAGCAATACAAAAACAAAAGTAATCATTTCCAGAGTTTTACACTAATACTTTCCACAATATATGCCATGATATTATTCTACCAGACAACAAAAGCACCAGGCCAGGAGACTCTGCTGGGAAACTGACTGGTTTACTTCAGCAGGGAAGTAGAAGCTCTCAAGCAGTTAACAAGCTCAACTCCTCAGACTTCTCTCTGGTATTAAACTCCCTCTGATTAAACTCACAGATCACCTGAATCAATAAGCAGTCTCATAATTTCCACACTTACACATTAGACTAATAACATACTGTTACAAATTACTAATAGAGAACACTATGTGAAAATTCTGATGCCAGCAATTTTTTGAGATCGCTTATTTGAATAGACATTAAGCTTTCTCCCAAATGGAAATGCATGAGAGTTTAATTTTCCCTGTGCAAATTAACTGCTTTTTTAATTTTCACCAATTTTTTCCCTAACTTGAAAGTCATTTTCCAAAAAGGAATAATACTCTTACAGCATTTCCCTTGGGCTTTATCAATGTCATATTACATGAATGTTAAGAAGTTGGCTTCACTCTGAAATTTGAATTCATATTAGATCATAAACTAACATGTTTTATGGATCAAGGTAGTCAACAAAATAAGTCTATTAACAGCTTCTAAGGTTATCTAGGTCAGTGCAGGTAGTAACACTTACTATTAGAAACATACTCATTCTAAGAGCATCTTAGTAGCTGAACCAATTTTTGACAGAAGTTTTTTTTTTAAAGCTTTATTATGCACATGAGAACTGGAGGATAGGACAGATATGTGGGAAAGGGGACCAGGGGGAGGGTGTGAGAGGATGGTGGTGAGAGGATTCACCAGAGAGAGACACAGTGGGAAGAGGAATAGGCAGATGTACTGAAATACACTGCAGAGGGGAGCAGTGGCTGGGTCAGGAGAGGTCTGCCACACCATGTGGGTCACCTCCCTGGCCAGGTATATAACTCATGCTGCAGTGGCTGCATACTGCCTCATAGTGCTGCACTGAACCAGTTATGCCAACAGGGAGGGCCCTGACAAAAAATATTTTATAAAATGGTTTTCATTCACCTGTTCAGCAAACTGCATACTCTGAATAAAAAGTAACTATGTCTTATCCAAAATCATCATTAAGATTGAGTTGACAGTGATGTCTTTAACAGTGGTAACATTTTAAAAAGAAAGAAGTGAATTACCACATTGAAAGACCTAAATAAATATATGTAAAAGGCACTTTTGTATTTTTAATTCCTGTTTGTTTTATCTCTTTACTTTCAATCAGTTGTCACTGGATCTCCTTCAATCAGCCATCATGGTACACTAATACAAAAACTAGGACAATGGTGAACAATAGCAACTTCTAAAGAGTGAACTGATTTTACTTAAGATGTTTCTCCTACCAAGTAAAGTAGGCTCAATTTTACTTATGTTTATTTTCTGCTGGATTAGAAACTGCATTTAAATATTAAAGGCTGCCAAAGATCTGTCAATAAACAGAATAACAATTTAAAAGGGACAGCCTCCAGGAGACTAGCAGAAAATATAAACCAATGAAGAGAACTTAATGTGATATGAACAGTAATGCCTATCTGAACGGTTCAGTAGCTACTCAGTAGATTACTTTTTCTCAAGCAATAATATACTCCTAGCACTATCCAACCTTCTGTTTTTCAAGAAATGAGATATCCAGACTTTTGTGTAAAATGTGACGACTTTAAATATCAACACTGTCGGTTGCCAGTTTGTGGCCAATGGAAGGGCTGTTATTATTAAGATTCTGTTATTAAGATTCTGTTATACTGTTATTAAGATTCTTACCTGTACTGCAACTTGGAAAACTATAGGTCCTGAATTCAATTTGTAACACATACAGGTTTCATGGGCTCCGCCCCCACTCCAGATTACTGGGACTACTATTCCCATCAATACCAAGGAGAAGCACACTGGGACATGAGGGTAGAGCTGAGCAGCCAGGTTAGGATAAAACCCAACATGTGGGCTCCCAGGCCTGGTGGTTCACAGCTGGTCATTTGGCTCTTGGTAAGTTTTCAGCATGCTGGTGGAGTCCAAGTCGGCAGAACTGGTAGGATATTCTGGTTAACTTGTATTTTTCTCTCTCTCTTTCTCTAAGTTGTTCTTTTACCTTTCCCCTTGTAAATAAACCCATTATCGAATCTTTTTGTGTGTGTCCGCAGTACCACTGAATCTTAAGCCCATGGGTGAGGACCTACAGATAGGCAACCCAGTTCACATTGGGTTGCCCTGTAATAAACTCATTTCTTTAGAGAAATTATTTTTTCATAATATATTGTGAGATGCAGCCATTTTTCCCTCTACTTCTGTAATGCCAACTATATTTTTTGCAATAGGGTTATGGCTTTACTAATTAATAAGTAGATCTGCTACAACCCATATTCCAAAAAAAAAAAAAAGGCTTATTTATGTAACAGAATAGGACTCAGCAGAACAAACACAAATCAATTACATTATCAAGTTTATAAACTTATGGCAGTTAACACTTTTTGCTTTTGCTTATAAATTATGAAAACTTGCCCTTACTTTTTCAACATACCACATTCCTTGATTCAATCACATTTGAAAAGTTTATAGTATCTGAGAAGCAAACTGAAAAGCATTAGGGTATTATCAGAAAATTAGTATGCCAGATACTTGTGAGGTTATTTCATGGTACTATTTGAAAACACTATGTAAACAGCTCCTCAGCATCTTTAAAGCCAAACAAACAGGAATTTTCTCCCACTTTGCAGATGAGAAAACAAAGGTTAGAAAATGAAATGAGCTGGCCAACAGAACAAAGTGGCAAAGCAGGACTCAATTTTAGATTTAAATGCTTCCTAAAGCATTTTTTCCACTAGTTCAACATTTCCCTTAAAGGCTTACGCTAATAAAATGACTTCTGGAAAAGTGCAAACAAATGGGGAGGACAAAAAGTAACAAAGCAGCATAATAAAACCTCAATTATCCAGTTCCCATATTATAACCTCAATTATTCAGCATTAATAAACCTAGAATTCAACACTAAAACTTAAGAATTATTATAAATCCCAAGAGTAATCCTGGAGAAGTCTAGTATGTACTAGTTACAACAAATGCAACATGGCACTTAACTAGCAACCCCATATGTAAGTGCAAAAGATCAGAAGTCATCCTGTGCAGGGTGGATATAAATTTCATAGTACAAATACAAAGAAAATGTTGTAGTTGGGCAAAATTTCCCTAAGGTCTTTCTCTGAAAACTAATATAAAGCCATCAGATAACTTCAACTTAGCCAATTTTTCCCTAACAATAGAAAATATCGAAACAAGTAGCTGAGTTACTTTATATAAAATTTGTTAAACATAGTGAGTTGTTCATACAATGAGAGTGATAAAGGTGACAGCACATTTATGTTCCTATGTGATGCTAACTGCAAGGCATAATCCTATTGAAAGACATGATAAATAGGAATCTCTTACTCAAATTTTTCTCTTTTAGGAGTAAACATTCATGAGTAGATTTGCATAAAATAGTGCATATTATGAGAATCCACTATACCACATAAAATAATTCTAACAACTTTACAAAGTCACAAGTTAATAAAAATGAAGTAAACATGGTAAAGTTATTGATGAAAATGCATTGGTGATACATATTCACTTTAAGGTCAGGAACAAATGAACACTGATGATGTTAGGAATACTTATCTTAAAAGATAAACTGAATATATAAACACAGCTTTGTGGAAAGGCAGACTATTAAACTTTGTACTCTACCTTTACAAAAAACAAGAAATAAATATTCTAGAATACTTTTCAAACTGCATTCCATGGTTCCTTAGCACCTGGGGTTCTTCAAATAAATGTCCTAGATCCTGACACTAAGTGACGATTGTAATTATAAAACTTTGGTTTCAAAGTATTTTTTTTCATTTTTATCATTCTAATTATTCTAAGTAATGTTTATCAAGTAAATTTGCTTTCTTTAGAGAAAGTCAAAAAATTCCTGTTTTATACCACGTTACTCAGGGATATAGTCACTAATATCCTACAGACAAAGCCAGAGAAATGTACTATATTATTTGTAAAAGATTTTTATTAAAAATACTTCAATTTAAACATTAACAACAGTTAAAAGTGTAACTTTTCTTATGTGAGTATTATCTGAATAAGAATTTCATTTTCCTACCTTTCACTATGGATTTATAGTATCTCAATAAATGTTTCTGCTTCTGAACAACATTAAGAAAGTTTTTAAGGCCCTCCCTGGTGGCGCAGCGGGTTAAAGCACAGCACTGAGAGGCTAAAGCCACTTCCGCATGAGTTCGATCCCCGCCTGCCCCGGAGGTGACCACATGGCGTGGCAGACCTCTCTTGACCCGCCCGCTGCTCCCCTCAGCAGTGTACTTCCTCTATCTGCCTGTTCTGCTCCCCGCTCTGTCTCTAGTGAAGCCTCTCACCCTCCACATCTCTGGCCTGTACCCCAGTTCTGTATGAATAAAAAAAAAAAAAAGAAAGTTTTTAAAAATTTTAAAACTAGGGCCCTCCCTGGTGGCACAAAGGGTAAGGACACAGCACTGCCAGCTGGCCACAGCGGCTTCAGTACAAGTTCCATCCCCAGCCTGGAGGTGATCCACATGGTGTAGCAGACCTCTCTCCTGACCAGCCCACTGCTCCCCTCAGCAGTGTACTTCGTAGACCTGCCTATTCTGCTCCCCACTGTCTCTGATAAAGCCTCTCACCATCCTGCACCTCTGGCTTGTACCCCATTTCTGTATGCATAGAAATAAATCTTAAAAAAAAAAAAAAAAGAAAATTTTAAAACTAAATTACAAAAATCATTGAGTCTATATTACTTTTAAATATAACAGATTTAAACTAAGTCTAATGTAAACATTAAATATTATTATTTAACTAATGTAAGCCTTCAGCTATTGCATTAGACTACATTAGCTATAAATAAAAGGGGTACCCACAACTAGAAGATCTGAATGACTTCCTACATTGGAAACCTGAATCGAAAAACAAAAATTATAATAAAAATTTAGCACCAATAAAAATGTGACAGAATTGGCTGGCCAAGAGAAGGCAGCAAGATAAAGAATTAGAACCCTTAGTAACTCCCCTCCTCCCCATCTGTATTAAAAAATTCTCTCCCTGTGATTTATAACCAGGAAAATCAACATTCTTCCCAAAAAGCTATCAAACACATACTTTTACTTTTTTTTAAACAAAACAAGGCTTATTTATGGCTTATTTTTAATAAGCTGTCAGAAAATAAATTATTTTAATTTTACAAACAATATCAAGCAAACTAAAATTTCCAAAACAAAATTAATGTTAAGATCAGAAAAGCAGTACTGTGTTGATCAAAAGCAGTACTGGCAATGACAGAACATAAGATGTTAAGAAATTACAGGAATTTAACCTTTGACCTCACCATTCTCAGTACTGTTTCCATAACAGGCTTAAAGGTTCTATCTGCAAACATTTCAACTTATTAGCAAGCAAGCTCGAAGTTCACCTTCCTATATAAACTCAGTAAAATTCAAAGGTTTTTTAATTAAAATGTTCAAAGGTAAAATATAATTGGTTCTTACCTCTGGTCCTGATACATGTGACAAGTATCCTCACTGGCATAGTTGCTGCCTAAGCAGCTACAAAGACTAGGCTAGCAGCCATTTTGAGACAGCTGCACTGTCTCAGTTGCACCAAAGTGCAATTAAGATGGCTGCAATGTGCACTCAAGAACTCACTCGGTGAAAACTCAGCTATGTATCAAACAAAGCCACTCCCACTTTGTCAGCTTGCAGGAAACTGAACCCAGAAGACAAATGCTAATGCATATAATGCAACAAACAATGCAGCTACTCAGAAGACTAAAAAACAGACAAGGCAGCAAGCCAGTTTTGTAACATAATGCCTGTGAATCCCGACTTGAAACACAGACTTTGGGCACATCCAGATCCCAGACAGCTTGAAATCCATGCCACACATTAGCAGTTACAAAGATAGAGCCAAATCACCCACAGCAAACATCAGGGAATTCACTTGAAAGAAAGCCTCCATTTCAGTCCAGAAAAAAAAAGTCCAACTCTGCTCAAGGCACTTCTTCTCCATTTTAAAGTCTTTTATAGTACTTTTATAATTGAAAGAAAGCCAATTTTTATAATTTCTAAAAATCAAGCTGTTTAAATCCTAGTAGTCAATTACCATTTAGAAAATGTTAATTAAAGGTTTTTTCCCCACAGAATGTAAGCCACCAAAATGTTCAAAGCTGGCAGAATTGTTAAAAGTTTAGAATAAAATTTTTGAGTCTTGACAATTTAAAATAACAACTGGAAAGAGACTAGAGTTTTGAGAGCTATCTATAATAGCAACAAGGCTTATTTTGAGTAATCTGCCATAAAAACAGACAATTTCTTCTCTTTTGTTTTACAGATGGTCACAAAGGCATCTTCAGGTGATTGATCTCAGGGCAAATTAAATTTCATACCTTGGCGCAGACCTCCCAATATTTTGAGATGGGTGAGAAACAAATGAAAATAAAGAAGGCAGAAACCCATGGGGGAAAAATAGGAAGAACAAAAAGGTTAAATTAAGTCTGAAGTGGGCAAAACAGAACTGACAGAGATACCCACAAACTTGTCCTGGCAGTTACATCAAGAGACATAAGGGACAAAAGCATTGACTGTGGCTTGATAGCTAACATCGGCTAGGAAATCCACCTTTTTCCTTTTTCTTAGTTACCTTTCTAAAATTTTGCTGCCCTGTTCTGGCTTTTTTCTGTCATGTACTATCTTGCCTCTATCCACACCACCAGATGTAGGGATTTATTAAAACTTGTTAAGAGTGTTGGCATGGTAGAAGTGTTACAGGGCAGGGAGGGGGGGAAAGTAAAGATTGTTCAAGCTGAGTGATAGGCTCCTGGAATTCATTATTTAATTCTGTCTCTGTATATACTTTAAATTTTCCATAATAAACACCTTTTAAAAGTGTTCAGCTTTAAAAGACTCTTAACTTTCCATGAAGCATATTAGAAAATGCATATAAAAAACTGCTTTAATAGTAAGCACATATCAGAAACACATAAGTTATAGTTGATCCAAGTCACATTAATTCTTCATTGCTCCGATCTATTGGTCAAAAGCAAGACGCTGGTAAACTTGAAAAGGGCTGAACAAAAAAAAACATTACTGTAGCTCTGGAATGTGAGCAAGGTTGGGATGCGGATAGGAGGGAAGACAAATAGCCAAAACATTAAGGGCTGCTTGATAAACAGCTTCTAATAATCAGGAAGTATATTTCTTTAGGGAGTCTACTGAACAGAGATTTAAATTATGTAATATACTCTCAAATGTACACTGCATCCTCCCCATAAGCATCCTTCACCCACTCTCCCCGCCCCCCCACCCCCACCCCACCTTCCTTTCCAGTTTAAACCCTGACTACTTTTTTCTCATCCTAAACTTTGCCTGGGTAAGTGAAGTTGCCTGCCAGTGACCCCACTACCAGACATAAGAACTACCTCTCACCCAATTCAGATTTCAAAATAGGAGATATAATTTAAATTCCATTAATATGCCAATCTCTAGTCACCACAAACATTTCAATGCCAACTTACTAGCTTTCCTCTGTAGTTTCAAGGTGCACAAGTCAAATCAATAAATATATTGGTTGTCTAACTCATGCAAGAAGTTTTAGAAAACACAGGAGTAGAAAGATATAGTAAGCACAGACCAAACTTTCATAAAGTTTTATCTGTATACTATTTCAGTTATTTCTCACACTATCTTTATCAACAAACTGGCTCAGAAATTCAACAGCCTCACAAATGTGTAGAGTTGAAATATTTCCTAGACTACACTCAGTTCAATCCATGGAGCTTTGTCCCTTTTTGTCCCCCATCCCTTCCCACACTGTTATCTGTTTTTGTGCCTTGCAGAAAAGAAAAATGTAGCCTATTGTTCAGATAACCAGTGCCACTACCACATTTCACTCACTATCCCAAAAAACTATGCTTGTTCACCTAGTAAATCCTATTTGTACAGATTAAACCTAAACTATCATATAGCTGACAATCCTTTATTATTCTTTCCCATTAACATGTCCATCACTACTGCTCTCTCAAGAGCTTTTATACATATCATGTTTATATTTCATTAACTTAAGTTTTATTTGTAAGGTCCTACATAGACAAAAACTCGCATCTTAATTCCTTTCCCACTTTCACACTATGAAACATAAGTATTTATTTGCCCATGGTAGTAAAAATTAATTCCCTGTGTTTCCATTTCTACCAAAAAAATTTTTTTAGAAAAACCTGTACCTTCATTCTTAAGATGTCAACTTACTTTCTAAAAAGATAAATAATTCAACTAACAACTAGAATGTAGGTCTTGACCTAAAAAACTCCACACTTCAAAACCCAAGATAGTAGCAGTTTTCAGTTCTGAGTGTTTTTAGAGGTACGAAGTGCTTAGCGTAGTTGAACACTGGTGCGAATCTGTAGGAAATTGTGGAACTTAACTATACTATTTAACGCTTTTTAATATTACTAAGCCTGTTTGTATGTCACAGATTATAAGAAATTTTAGATAAGGTCAGTAATGAAACTAATCATTGCTTATCAGTTAAAGCAAACATATTTAGAAGCATTTCTACTGTTATGTAAACATTTCCATGATTACTCAAAGCTTTATTTCTTCCTAAACAGTACTTTTCACACTTTTTTGATTTCACACTTACAGTGACAATGTAAAGTGATAGAATCTCAAATTTTTATGACCACGAAAGGAGTCACAAATAGTAATGACAACAAACTAGAAGAGAACTAACTCTCATCAAATAACTGTGTTTTTTATATATCATAGCACATGGTTAGAAAACAGTATATGCAAATTATTAAAATTCCATAGAACTTCATAAAAGATCTCTCTAGTAATGGGTAGTAAATTCACTTTTCATTTATTTAGTTAACAATCTTTAATTACACAGGCTATCAACATTATACACAGTAAAAGAAAAAGAACACAAAAGTTTTAAGATGTAAACTGAAAATAACTCATTTCACTCATTCAAATCTCACTAAAATACAGTAAAGGCATTCTCTTTGAAGGGCATTCATTTTCAACAACAGGGAGGAAAGGCAGCAAGGATTGTGGGAGCTGGAAAATAAACAGATAATTAGTACCAAAGTCTAGAAGCTGCACTAGGGACAAGATAAGAACCAACTTAATTTACATGGCAGCAATTTCAAAAGATAATGAAACTAAATGAACAAGACACCTTTGGAAACTAGAGTCAAGGGAGTAAATAGTAAGATATGGCTAAAAAGGAATACTAGCAAAAGCGACTTGAAGCCACAAGAGATCCTAGATGTCCTCACCAAACACATTCCACTGAGTATCAGTTCTCCCCAATTCGATAAAAGTCTTGAGAAACATTCCTCAGTTAATAATGATAACAGCACTGGGCCCTCCCTGGTGGCGGAGCATGTTATAATGCGGCACCAAGAAGCCACTTCAGCATGAATTCGATCCCCACCCCAGAGGTGACCTGTATGGCATGGCAGACCCCTCCTGACTCGCCTGCTGTCCCCCTCAGCAGTGTACTTCGTCAATCTGCCTATTCTGCTCCCCACTCTGTCTCTGGTGAATCCTCTCATTGCCCCTGCACCTCTGGCCTGAACCCCAGTTTTATATAAATATAAATTATATAAATTTATTTATTTATATATAAATACACCTTTTAAACAAAAATGACAACAGCATACTAAACAAAGAGAGGGACTGCATACAGACAGCAGAGACCACTAAATGATGTTTTTCTCTATTGCTCTCTCAGAATGCTGACAATCAGGCCCTTACTCTCTGTATCTAAAAATGGAAGATATTCTGTGGATGAAATCTAGCAAGCACAAAATACAAGACCTGAAGGTCTTAGAAGCTATCCCAAAATGGCCCACACTGATCCCTTATAGTAAAGCTCCAAACTGTTGATTCCAATCAATTCCGTCAATGAATCTTCCATAACACAATCAGACAAGGATGAATGAAAGGCAATTAAATCTAACATGGAAGACAGATTAAAAACCAAAAAAAAAACTACCCAAAACATGACTTCAAAAAATCTACTATCCACAGATATGAAAAGGCACATCATATAACAAGAACAGAGCACTACAGGCAAGGGAAAAAATAATACAATAGAAATTGAGACCAGACAGAAAAAGTTTTTTATTCAGTAGGATTGAATGATAGAGTTGAGGAAATATCTGAGCAAAAAGACAAAATTGTAAATACAAGGAAAAGTTTAAGAAAATTGGGAGTGTCCATCTAAAAATTTGCCATCAAATTATAGAATGGCTATAGAAACGTATTACCAGTTAAATCATTTAAGAAAAATGCCCAAAATTGAAAGGACAAGATCACAGGCAGAAAGGACTCTATGTATGCCAATAAACAATTTCAGAATACTGTAAACTAATACAGATTCTACAAGTTACCATGGAGGAGACAAAATCAGAAATATAAGAGCTTAATAAAATAATAATAGAAGCAAGAAAATCATTTAAAATTCTAAAGTAAAATGATTTCCAACCTAGATTTCTATACCTAACTAAACTATCACTCAAGCATCAAAAATAAAGGCTAACAATTTTCAAGCGCTTGACCTCAAAAACTATACCTCCCATATAGTCGCTTTAAAAAAACTACTAGAGAAATATGATTCCATCTCCCTAAATGACAGAGTAAGTCAATACAGACATGGCATAAGAAAATGAAGGTCTACACTGAAAAGGAAAAAGGAAGGCTCTGAAACAGAGAATAAAATTCCAAGGATGACAGTGATGTACCAGAAATGAACAAAGCCACATGTAGGCAATGAGACTCAAGAAAAAAACCTAAGTCAAGATCTTTGCTGCCACGGTACCTTAAGTAAAAATTTGTCTTCTAAGTATCTAAAGATCCTTAGTAAAGGACTATAATAATCTTTTTAAATACTACTACAACACTGATATTAAACAACCCAGGCATCCTGGTATGAAGTAAACATTATCTTCATGAATTGGCATCCGTCGTAACTGTATCAAGAAAATGAATCAGGATATCCATGATTCTTTTAACAATGCAAAGCACTGTGTAAATAGGTTACTTAATCCTAGATCAGTAAAGTTAAGAATTACCTTACAACTAAATGCACTGATTTAATTGCAGCTAATACTGTTTTAAATGGTCAAATGAGAAAAGCAAGTTCTTCTCAACGTAACTCTTAACTTTAAGATATATTTGTGTAAGTAGTAATTTAAATAACCTTAACCCAACAATCTGAGGAAATCTTGTGATATATTAACAGATCATAAATTAACATTTCACCAGACTATTTTAAGATCAATTCTTATAAAAACACTGAATTTTGGAAAGCACAAAATGGGCTTAACTACTTGGAACAATGATGAAATATAATAAATGATATTACAACAGAATCTTTTTTTACTTTTTATAGACCACTTTACATAATGCAAGAGCCTGTTTTCATTCCTACCAGAACAAAACTGTGTAAATCAAATTTATAACTATGACCATATGAAAAAATGTGACATTTAAAAGCAATTTATCTTTTAATTATATATTATGGTGCATAAAGACTACATCTCAAATAAAGAATGATGCCTTCTAAGTCTTTAGGAAGTCAATTTAGCATCTCTTCTATAGTTTATGAAATCAAAGCATTAAAAGAAATAAAGACTTTTACATCATGACAGATAATGGATATTGGAATCATTCAATGATACCCTATAGTTTTTAAGAACTATATAAAAACTTACTGAGATAAATTAGATAAGTAATGGTTCTTGTTCATGTACTCAAGCAAATAACTACTAAAGTTTATAACACAGAGACAGTATTTCCAAACATCATATCAGATATTCTGTTAACAGAAAGGGATGTCTTCCTATGTTAATGAACATCTCATTACACCTATATAAACAATATGGTCAAATAAAATAAAATAAAAAAATACAATCAGGCCCTCCTTGGTGGCACAGTGGGTGAAAGCACTGCACTAAGAAGCTTAAACCACTTCCGCATGAGTTCTATCCCGCCTGCCTCGGAGGAGATCCACATGGCAGCAGAACTCTCCTGACCTACCTGCTGCTCCCCTCAGCAGAGTACTTCATCTATCTGCCTGTTCTGCTCCCCACTCTGTCTCTGGTGAATCCTCTCACTGCCCCTGCACCTCTGGCCTGTACCCAGTTCTGTATACACAAAAAATAAATAAATCTTTAAAAGAAATATATATATATATACACACATATATAATCAGAGAACTGCTAAAAAAAACTTACATTGGTAACAGGAACTTGGTCACAGGAAAAGTTATGGAATAGCTTTACCTCAATTTTGAGTGCAGGTGTATCAAATTTCGTAACTAAAGAGTAAATGGGGAAGTACTTTGCACCCCAAAACTTAAAAATGACAAATCTTGAAGATCACTAATGTAATACAATGCTGTTTTTCATCATGAAGAGGCTTACCATCAATTTAGTGAATTTAATAATTTTACAGGATTTTAATTCTTTGATATTTTAAAATTTAATTTTTTTAAAAAAGATTTATTTATGCATACAGAACTGGGGTACAGGCCAGAGGCTCGGGGTGGTGAGAGGCTTCACCAGAGACAGAGTGGGGAGCAGAACAGGCAGATCGACGAAGTACACTGCTGAGGGGAGCAGCGGGCGGGTCAGGAGAGGTCTGCCACACCATGTGGTCACCTCCGGGGCAGGCGGGAATCGAACTCATGCGGAAGTGGCTTTAGGTTCTCAGTGCAGTGCTTTAACCTGCTGCGCCACCAGGGAGGGCCTTAAAATTTAATTTTAATTCACAGAATCAGCACTAAAGTTGTGCTCCCTTAAAAAGCTTTGCAATGGCCCTCCCTGGTGGCACTAAGAAGCTAAAGCCACTTTAGCATGAGTTCGCTCCCTGCCTGCCCTGGAGGTGAGCCACATGGCGCAGCAGACCTTTCCTGACCTGCCCACTGCTCCCCTCAGCAGTGTACTTTGTCGATCTGCCTGTTCTTCTCCCCACTCTGTCTCTGGTGAATCCTCTCACTGCCCCTGTACCTCTGGCCTGGCCAGTTCTGTATGCACAAATAAATAAATAAATCTTAAAGAAAAAAAAAAGGCTTTGCAAGTAAGCTGCTTTTCTAAATGCTCATTTTCCCTATTAGAAAGTGGCATTATCAAACCTACTTTTCTAAAATATCTTTTTTTTTAAGATTTATTTATTTATTCATACAGAACTGGGGTACAGGCCAGAGATGTGGCGTGTGAGAGGATTCACCAGGGACAGAATGGGGAGCAGAACAGGCAGACCGAGAAGTACACTGCTGAGGGGAGCAGCGGGTGGGTCAGGAGAGGTCTGCCGCTATGTGGATCACCTTGGAGGCAGGCGGGGATAGAACTCATGTGGAAGTGGCTTAAGCTTCTTAGTGCAGTGCTTTAACCCGCTGTGCCACCAGAGAGGGCCAAAAAGTATATTTTAATGTATTTTAAATTCTAACTTCAGTAATAAAGAATATTGTCACTTTCTATATATTTCCTCACACTGCAGAGCTCTTTATGGCATGCGGAACATAGCTGCCGCTTAGAAAATATTAATGAGTCACGAATTGATTCATCAACTGATTGAAGTCAGAGGACAAAAATGTATCAGGAATAAATACTAAGTTTTTTATCTATCTAATCTATCATGGAATCCTCATAAACCTAATAGGTATGTTATCACCATTTTTAATATAAATACAGCCGAGAGTCTAACTGCACGAACTGCAGTATAAAATTACTATTCTTCTAAACAGACAAAAACACAGACTGCAAACAAACATATGAAAAAATGTTCATCATCATTTATAATCAGGGAAATGCAACTCAAGACCACAACAAGAAATTCTCTTGCACCTGTAAGAATGGCCCATAATAAAAAGAACATAAAAAAGTGCTGGTGAGGATATGAAGAAAAGGGAACCCTCCCACAAGGCTGTTGGGAATACAGATTGATCCTGCCCTTATAAAAAAGCAGTGTGGAAGTTTCTCAAAAGATTACATGTGGACCAGCAACTCCGCTCATAGGTACCTAACACCCCCCCCCAAAAAAAAAAGAACACTAATTCAAAAGGAAGCATACACACCTATGATCAAAACAGTATTATTTACAACAGCCAAGCCATGGAAACAACCCAAAGACCCTAGAAGAGATGAACAATGAAAAAAAAAAAGTGCTTATATGCATACAATGGAATACTAGTTGGCAATCAAAAAGGATAAATTCATACCATTTGTTGTAACATGAACCGAGTGCCAAAGGGATAACGCTAAGTGAAATGTCAGAAGGAGAAAGAAAAAACCAAATGGTGTCACTAATTAGTGGAATTTAGAAAAACTAAACTAAGAGTCAGATAAAGACAAGCTTAAAAAATAATCTTTGCAAGCTGACTGTAGCATTTGAAGCATACAAACCACGGAGTGGGTAGAGAAGAGGACAAAAACAAAAAAGTAAGAAAGCACAATAGACTATGGTGCTAGAATATGATTTGGGAGTGGAGGATGTGCTACAGTTGCAATACTAATGAGAATGTCCAAATTTACTTCAATTAAAAATTAATTTTTACAAAACCCACAAAATTACTGCTCTTTTCATTTCCACTTATTAACTGGTTTTAGGAAAATCCTTTGTCTTTTCTTTTGTTCTTTATTTCCTCATTTATTTGATTTTCATTGTCCAACTTCAAAATCACTTAAGGTAACCATGATGGCAAAAGAAGATAGTCACACAAACTTTAAACATTAACTATCATTCCATCTTTTTATCCCGTACATACATCTCTCAAAATTATATTTTAGGAACTACTTATAAACAGGTAAGAAACAATGTTTTCTCAATTTCTTTTTTTTTTAAAAAAAGATTTATTTATTTGTGCAAACAGAACTGGGGTACAGGCCAGAAGCTCAGGGGTGGTGAGAGGCTTCACCAGAGACAGAGTGGGGAACAGAACAGGCAGATGTACGCTGCTGAGGGGAGCAGTGGGCGGGTCAGGAGAGGTCTGCCACGCCATGTGGTCGCCTCTGGGGCAGGTGGGAAAGGTGGGAATCGAACTCATGCGGAAGTGGCTTTAGCTTCTTAGTGCTGTGCTTTAACCCGCTGTGCCACCAGGGAGGGCCATTTTCTCAATTTCTTAATGCTCTTGTTAATGAATGAGATTGAAGAACTTTTTTCCAAGTCATTTTATTATTTTAATCTTTCGTGCAAAGTACCTGTCAAATCTTTTGACATTTAATCAAATATCAAATAGATGGCTTGTTACTTGTTCTATTACTATTAAAAACAAACTCGACATCTGTGGATACTCATATGAGTTAAATGGGGAAAAAAAAAAAAGAGCACAATTCACTCCTTTTCTTGTATGTCCATGTAAAACAAAGGGATACTAGCCTATTAATAGGTAAATATTTATCAAATGTTAAAGCAGCCATTGCAAAGAGCAGTCTTGTACTTTTAATAATGGTCTTATAACTTACTAGAAAGGGCTTATGTTTTAAGAAGTGACATCAGATAACTCAGTAAGATACGGTTCCTAAGGAAACGTATAAAGTACTACACAGGTAAATATACACATAAAACTAGAAAAGAATAAATGTGTTTAAAAGAGATGCAAAGTAGAAAGAAAAATTAAGAGAATTTCCAGTTGAGAATATCCTTCTGAAGGAACATTTTATAAGCACCATCAGAATGACCTTTATTTACAAAATCAAGGAGATATTTAATATCAAGGGGATATTTAGACTACCTAACATACTACCTTAATCTCCCATCTCTAAGGTTTCTGAACACTATTTATTCTCTTTATTAAGATTATCCCATTTACTAATTCATCCCATGAAATAAAACTTTTCTAAGATTTCCTTGTTCACCCCCAACAAGGTCCCATTTTGGGTGCCTTACACAAATATCTGTTTGTATATACTTAACTGTATTCTACAGAAAGCAACTTTTAACTACTTACGTACTAATCACAACTTATAACATCATCATACAACTTACAAATCATGTGCAAAAACTTTAAAACTATAATCTTTGTACCTATGTATATTATAAAATCACAATTTACATCTTGAAAATGTGTATTTTATCCATATAATCATAAATGGAAAAAATGGAATCTAGATAATAAAAATGCTTAAAACAGAAAGCAAACAACCCAAGCAACTGTAATCACAGTTTATCTAATGTCTTTCATTCCTTTAAAATAAGCAAGTTAACTTGCAAGGCTCAAAATTATTACTTAATGTGAACAAAATCTTTTCAGAAAAAAAATACACTGTTTAATCCTAAAACTCTACTTCCTACAAAATTATGTTTTCAAAGGCAAGCAGAGCAAGAATTCTACCAAATAAGATAAATGTTGTTAATAACTTAGAACCTCAGCCACAAATCATGATCCCATAGCTCTCAATTTCCATTTCAACATATAGCCACAATTGGAGTTAGCTGTTAAAACATATTTTCAATATCAAGTTATGAATTAGCCTGAGATGACTGACTTCTCCAGCTCCTTCTGTGAAGAAAATGCTATTTCTCTCTTTTTATAAAATTCTGTAAATCTAATTAAATACAACAATATCCAGCTACACTTAACATACTATGTTCTACAATATTCCTTTTCCTGTCAAGTATATGTGCACCTTCCAGGTCATGCTCTCAAAGAATGATTGTGCACTCCCCCATTGCTTTTCCTCCCTTAGCCCTTGGATGGTTAAATATTGTACTAATATTCAGCCCAGAAGCCATATGCAACATAAGGAAACCTCATGCTAAACCAAAACCACCTATAAAGCCTCTTCCTCTTTACTGTTATAAAAAGAAATAAACACTTATCATCCTTAAACAACAGTAATAGCCTTTGGAGTAGCTTAGCCTTTACTCTAATCCAATTCCTGACATTTACTAACTAAATAGAAATAAAAGAAGTTCTTTTCTCTTCCATTCTCTTTCCCACTTCATATTCTTAAGATACTGAATCTAGTAAGGTTAACATATGAATCTAGAAAGGTTAACATAGCAGCTACAACAGTAAACTCTGATACGTTAATTGACAATGAGCTGAAGCAGCCAAGTCATTCATAATTCTTCTCCCAAACTCTCCTGGTCCTCAAAATAGCTGATCTCTTCCCACCATCTATGTTTACCTATCTGCAAAATGGTAAGCATTTGAGAATTACTAACTCATTAAGAGATCCTTTTTATAGCTCTGTCGTTTCTGAAAATCACTAGTCTAACATGCAACTCCAAATTTTTATTAGGATGTATAAATGCCATAGATTGTAAAACACAGTTCCTAGATTCTTACCATGATTAATACTTCCCAAAGTAAAAAGGGCAATGCAAACAAAAGAAAAGGAAAAAGGACAATACTGTAAAACATTGTAATACTACCTCAACATTATCACACAAAGAAGTCCTTTCCAAACTAAACATTATCTGGTTAGTTATGCCTAGTTACTACATAGAAGATAACACAAAGCATTTCTATAATATTCTGAGCAATGAAAACTGCATACATGAGTGAGTGAAGATTTCTGATAGTAATGTTTATTGGTCAGTCATCTTTATATCCCAGAGTTTCATGTTTATGTAGACCCAATTATAAAGACTCCAAAGATTTTAGTTTTAGACCTGCTGTAATTTTTGAAAAGGTGCCAAAGGAGATGACTGAGTTATTCTCTTAAAGACTCAAAAATCCAGATGATAAAAATGAAAAAAGTTCACATTATATATAAAAAAGCAGGAGTGGCCTAGGCTTTTCATTTAGCAGGGCTTATAAAACTGAAAATGCTTTTCAGAAACCAGCCTCTCTCTCAAATTCAAAATGGTTTCCATTTGGACCTGAAACAGTTTAATTTTGTGGAATTCATTTTTCTGTTTTGAGCAAAGTAAAATAACAAGAAACAAGAAACTTCTGATATATTCAGATTGCAGCACAATCTGAGAAAGAACACTGCAAAGTAATTTTTTAAGTAATAGGCTCTCTCTTTAAAGGACGTAATACGGCAAATGGGCACGATTTTAAAAGAGAAGCTTCTCCAGTGAAAAGGTAATTTCGAAGTACTCTACTCAACTGACAGAGAGCTCTCCAGAGCTACTTTACACTGGGTTGTTGGAAAAATCATGACACATTTTTGCTTGAAAAACAAAAAATACATCACAACTTTTCTAACAACCCAATATTTTTGTGACATAAATTTCAAATAATGTTAGTCCACCACCCAACTGTAGCCTATAAGACCTACAACTGTGAGAAACTCAAAGGCAGTATATACATCTTACCATATATCTCAAATCTTTGAAGAAAAAAATAATTGAATCTCCTTTGCTTTCTTGAAAAAAGTTAACTACTAGGTACTCTCTATGATCCAGAATTATTAGTAAGACCATCAATTACCATAATGAACATGCTATACTGACTCAGCTCTAGGAATACTGTTTCCCAAGCCAAATAATCACAAAAATAAGCTTTAGGGGCCTCCCCGATGGCACAGGGGTTAAAGACAGCTCAATCAAGCTAACAGCAGCCATTGTGGAATGAGTTCTATCCCTGGCCCGGGAGGTGACCCATATGGTGTAAGACATCCTTTGTGTCATGCACTGCTCCCCTCAGCAGTATACTTCAGAAGAGCTGCCTGTTCTGCTCCTCAGTCTGTCTCTAATGAATCCTCTCACCCCCATATCTCTGATCTGCACCCCAGTTCTTGTATGTATAAATAAATCTTTAAAAATTTTTTTTAAGTTTTTGCTTCAACCACGTTAAATTTGACTCCTTTTCACTATCAAGACATTATCCATCATTTTCACCTTAGCCATACACATTTCTCTTCCAGCACTTCTGATCCTAATTTGCAACCTCTCGTTTGTGATCATCTAGAAAACCAAGTGTCATCATTTGTAAGAACTAGAAAAAGTTATAAGGCAAAAGGAAAACACGCTATGTAAAAAAAGTAAATTATCTCTAAGTGAATATCCTGGGGAGGACAGCACAGCACTACAAAGCTAAAGCCACTCAGCATGAGTTCGATCACCAGCCCCAGAGGTGATCCACATGGTGCCGCAGACCTCTCCTGACCCACCCGCTGCTCCCCTCAGCAGTGTACTTTGTCAATCGGCCTGTTCTGCTCCCCACTCTGTCTCTAGTAAATCCTCTCACCACCCCTGCACCTCTGGCCTGTACCCCAGTTCTACATATATAAATAAATCTTTAAAAAAAGAAATGGGGCCCTCCCTGGTGGCACACCGGGTTAAAGCACAGCACTGAGAATCTAAAGCCGCTTCCGCATGAGTTCGATTCCCGCCTGCCCCGGAGGTGACCACATGGTGTGGCAGACCTCTCCTGACCCACCCGCTGCTCCCCTCAGCAGTGTACTTTGTCAGTCGGCCTGTTCTGCTCCCCACTCTGTCTCTAGTAAATCCTCTCACCACCCCTGCACCTCTGGGCATCAAATAAATAAATCTTTAAAAAAAAAAAAAAATGTTTTAAAAAAACGAAAATTCCGATGAAAAGCCAATTAATATTTAACATTTGATTTCTATTTTCTAGATTTATTTTCACAAAGCCAATATTTTACCTTTGATTTCTATTTTGACTTACCTTGACTCTTTCCATGCCTCCACCACTTTCCAAAGTTAACAAGCTCAATAAAAATATTTTGGTAGTAACTTGATTTTCTTCCCAGTACCCATTATGAAAATGAATTTTAAAAATAGATTTACAAATTAAATACAACACTATTAATCAATATTATACTTTTCACTACAATCAGCACAAAGAAAAGATTTAATATAGAATATTTATATTAATATTTAAGGGAATACCCTTATGAGAGAATAGTTTCATATGACCAAAGAACCTAAAAAACAACAAAAAATTTTTTTTAAACATACAGTAACTAGTAGGCTCCATCCTGATCTGAAATGATTACATTACTTTTCAAATTTCCTCCACTAAAAAAAAAGAAGTCTATGCTAATCCAAGAAAATGTTTGGTTTCAAACAACATAGGACATTTTATCACAGTACCCTAATTTTCTTCTAAGTTCAACCAGGCACTATTTTTATGTTACCATGTCCTAAAACACATTAAAAATAAAATGCAGTCTTATTATCCTCTGCCATCTCAAAATTAACATTATCAGTACCATGAAAGCAGTAAAGTAACGCTTCAGTTAAAAGTCAGATATCACAGATATGCTCAGAGCTCCAAAAAAAAGTACATTTTCACAGGAACTACATGAAATATACCAGATTTATGAATTAAAAAAACAAAATCTCAAATAACTGCCTTTTAAAAAATGTAACTAAGTGAATCTAAATTTCACCTGTAAGAAATCAACAAAGTTTTTCCACAAGCTACAAAAATTGTAAAAATAGTTATGGATATTGCCTCATTATATGTTTAGTCTACAACAGTACAGTAAACAGAGCAAGGTAGCATTGCTATATGAGTAAGCATATGAAAACTGCAACTGTTTCCCCAGAAAAAAACACACATTCATATTCACATAAACTTGCATGTGTCAAAGAATGCATGGAACTTTTTAAACCTATCTATAAATTTACCAAAGAATGATGGAATCCAAATTAAATATCCCTAATATATGAAAGAGAACTAATAACTCAAATCCAGTATACATGTTATGATCAAAAGTACCTTAAAGCAATGAATACCTTCAACTACCTTTAAGTATTTTAAAGTGTAAAATTATGACAAATGTGGAGAAAATGGAAACTGGCAATCCATCCAAATAAATTTCATGTAGATGAAGATATACTTTTTAAATGTCATTAAAAATACCTAGAAAAAAAAAATGTGTGCATTTAGTTCCTCTCACAGCAGGTAGTATTTTCTAGACAGAGAAACTCTAGAAAAATCATAAATTAAAAAAGCAGTACATTGGACTACATACAAATGTAAAAACTGTGAATATATAAACCATAAACAACTTCTAAATTGATAAGTACTACTGAAAAAATAAGAAAAGCAAAAGGCTAACATTCATAAATAGTTGTTGTAAGCAATGAAGGACAAATATTAGCATCCACCAGAGAACAATACACAAAAATACTTCAAGCAACAAAAAACATGACCAAACTGTAAGTATTAAAGACATCAACTTCATAGTTATCAAAAGCTACTGCCCCACAATTTTTCGATCACCAAGTTGATACCAGTTTAGGATATGCTTTTCAAAAAAAAACCTAAGCTTTTATAGATTTTGTAAATTACTTTAAAAGACCTTTGAAGTACGAAGTGAAGATTATGACTTATGTGCACAGATGTTCACTACAGCATTATTTATAACTGAGAAATGTAGAGCAACAAAATGGTCAAAAAGAAAGGTTTAATAAGTCACTGCCTTTTTTTTAAGAGATAACATATAATCATTAAAGATGTACAAAAGAGTATTTGACGATATGAGATGTTTTCACAATTTAGTAGTATAGAACCAATAAAAGATGTACTTTAAAAGAAGGATTAAACAGGAAAATACCCAAAATGTATAAAATTAAACAGTGAATGAAATGTGATCCAAATGAAAAACTAATAAACTGATCAATATAGAGATCAACCAGGAAAGCATCAAAAATCACCAAATAATTACTTTTTATTTCTGAATGTCAGTTTTTCACATTTCAAGAGGTGCCATAAGTAAATATATATATATATTCAAATCACACTTAAAATAATAATCTTAACAGCTTAGACCTTACTAATTTAAACCCTTCCCCCCAAACTACGTTTTATGAAGTTGAAAATGCACAATACTAAACAGATTTTTAAAACCCCAATAACTTATAATTCATTACTGAAATAACCTAGTCCAATAAATATATATAGTATGCTGCATATGATAGGCATCATAATCACCAAAATAAAATTTCAAAACAAGCTTGCTACTGACAGTACTAGTGAACAGTGAATGTTCAGAATTCATTAACTTTAGTTTTAAATTTATAAAACTATATTTGCCTTTTTCAAAAGCATAAAAACAAAACTATTCTACCAGTGAATATTGTACATTCTGTTCTTCAATCTTCAACATCAACCTAAGAGGCAATAGTTTGAATAGTCAAATAAAAACATAAGCTTAAATGTAGGAACCAAAATACTTCACTTTTGTGGAAGTGTAGAGTGTATTATGCCCTAAGATCAAAGCTCTTTCCTTTACCTGTTTATACACTCTGTTTATACACATAATACATAAATATATACAAAGATATAAGACATACAACATATTTGCAACTCTAAGGCACATTAAAATAATGTTTCAGAGGTGAGGGGCTATGTGCTGGGTAACCCCAGAAGTTTGAAAGGGAAGTGATTATACAACTGTCTTCTAAATATATTTTTGTATCAAATGCGTCAGAGGTTCAGAAATTGTGTCAATGACAAATTAAAATTCTATTGAGAAAAAAAGCAAAATTTTTCATATTACTCCATTGTGTATGTGATGTCATGTTTAAAAATCCACCAACTAGAAGTATTTCTTTCAATTTCATCTACTAACATACTAACGACACTTGTTTTGGGTAATTAAATAAAAAAGTTCATGAACCAAACATTATAGAGCAATAGCCACTTTTCTTTGACAGGTGACATTTTAAATTTAAGAGTTGCATAACCAAACCAAAAACTAACTGTTCTATAAGCACAAACTACAAGTGAAGTTTGTGAAAACCATTTGAGAGTTTTTAACTCACTAAGAAATAATTTACACAATGGGAGAACTGTATCAAATCCTATAAAATTTGCAGGGAGGAATAGAAGACTTAAATATAAATATAACTAGTAGTATATTTACAATTAACTCCTTTAAGAGATTAAAACCTGGAACACACAATTTAAAAATCAAACACAATAATTATACCTTATACACACAACACGAGGCAGTTTTATTTTTAAGTTATCAACTTTTTTTTTTTGATGGTTCACTTGACTTCCTTATAAAGGCCTCACTGAAGCTGGGAGTATTTTGCAGCCTTAACTGAAAATTTTACTAAGTAAGTGTGATAGTTTACATGCCATACTAAATAAAATGCTAAGAAAATAACTAAATGTATAAAGTCTAAATAACACAAGGGACCAGAGACTGAAAAAATGTCAAACTCAAATGCTTGCATGATCAGAGACACAGATTAAAATCAAAACATTAGTTTAGGAACTAAGTTTAAAAAAAGAAATGCCCAGATTGAGATTTCTCATCAAAATCTGTAAATTCTTTCAATATACCCTTATCTCATCATTCCCAAATTAACATTGTTTCTACTTTGTAAATTTGCACACATCCGTGAGAACAGGACTGGTTAAAAAAAAAATTATTTATAAATATGCACTTCAAATAATAAATGCACCTGCCCTGAGAACACCACTAGGTGCTGATCTTTATCTCCATAAATAGAAATTTGCATTTAATCATACCCTCAAAGGGAAATTAAAATCCAGAACCACAAATCACAATCATTTAAAAAAAAAATTAAGTCCACAGCTTCTCAGAAACACACAAGAAAAGTGAGGTCTGTACAGAAGGTCATAAAGGAAACGTTTTCTTTAAAAAAAAAAAAAAGACAATCTGAGAGTAACAAAATGAAACCCCTCCAGAATGAGGAAAATTAAATCTAGAACCCAAATGGCGTCCAACAAGAACATTCGATCTTGAAAATGAATATTGCGCTTGCGCAGCCACCGCCCCACCAGCTGCACAACTGCAGCTAGAGCCCGACCCCGCAAGATCACGTGCTCCCATGCAGCGCCGCCCGCAGCTCCGCAACCGCGCAAGCGCAAACAGAGCTCCCGCAGCCGCCATAATGCGGTCTTGACTCTTAAGAAATACAATAGTAATTTCCAAAAATGTGGTGATAACAGTCCCTGGGGTTTACAAATACCTTCTGGGGCGGGAGAAGTGGGAGGAGGAACCAAGTTCCTGCCTACAGAGCCGCTCCCCGCAGCCGTCCCCAACACTGCCGCCTCAGTCTCACGCGCTGGAGTCGCCGCGCCGCCCGCTGCCGCCGCCGCCTCCGCAGATTCAAAAACAAACCCGCTTCTCCCTTGCACGCGCCGGGGCCGTTATGCAAATTAATGTGGGCGGGGCTCCGTGGTCGTAGCTTTGACCACGCCCGCTGTGCCTACATCCAATGGACTCACGCACTGGTCGTTCACCATGCAAATCTCCTGGTTTTTTATTTGAATGAGGAGTATTGGCCCCGCCCCCTGCCGTGAAGCGGAAAAGACTGGCTGCGGTGGTGGCGCTGTGCCTCACAGTTGCAGTGTGAGCGTTTGAGTGGCGCTTCCTAGCCCAGTGAGTAACACTTGGTGAGCGCCCTCTATGAGTCAGGAAAAACGGACGGAGGTAGGTAGGGAGAGTTAAAGAACTGAGAAATTTTTTACAAAAAGCCTGTTTGGCTTTGTTCGTCATTTATATCTAAAATTCGCCCACTATACGTGAAACCCTATCAGTAACGGCAACACATCTTTGTTTACTTAGTCTGTGCCAGGGCAAGCAGATAGAGTCATGGCATCCCCTGCCACTGTAAGTTGTTTTACCCGCTTTCGCAGTTTTGTGCTGGAAGCCAACCTTTGACGCAGGCCAGGGCCAGGGGCCTGGGGAGCACGGGGTCGGCTGCTCGTGGGGCCAAGTGTGGTTCCCTCGACGAGCATGCGCCTCAGTCTTCTGGTCTCTAAAATGGTCACGATGCCCGTCATTCCATCGGGGTGGGTGAAATGAGTCAAGGAGGAATGTGAATGTATTTTGCAAAGCAGGAAGAGCGTGGCAAATCAATTGTATGGCTTAGTTATTACTTTTCGCGTGTAATCCCTTAAATGAGCCTAGTCAGTCGGTATTTGTTAAGCAGCAACTGTGTTCAGGACCCTAGGAGGTGTCTATCCTCGAGAAGGCTATAGTGGAGGAGATGGAAAAGTCCACAGGTAGTTTTGGTGGGTGATGCGAGATTAGCAGATGGTAATTAATACTTTTTCCAAAAAATAGCTTGAGGCTTTTTGCTTGTTGAAACATCAGGCGGCTTTTTAGAGGAGCAACTAAAACAGACTTGGAAAATCAACCATGCCTCTCTAGAGCTAATCTCTAACAGGAGACAATTTACATGAGACAATAACAATTTAATAAATTTCTTACCTGAGAACTGGACTTCATTGTGAAAGCAATGAGGAGCCACTTAAAAGGTTTTCAGTCAGTACTTAGCTCAGAACATAGTATATAGGTTCTCAATGAATTACAAAGAGGCTCATTATTACAAATGATAATGTGTCATAATTATTGCATAGGTACTCAATGATAAAGTAGATGATTGGTAAATTATAAATATTAATATTGGCATTATAAGTCCCACTCTGTATTAATAAAAAGAAATGGGAACAAAATAATACAAACCATTTGGTTTCTCTTTATGTCTTCTCTAAGCAAGTCAAAATTTAATAATAGTCTACTTGCATTTATCTAGCTAATGCAAAGGGCGAGGTAATGCAGCATTAACTCACCAGTGGCATATTTACTCACCAAGATACAGATCAGAGATTCATGTGAGAGAGAGAAAGAGACAGGATTCACCAGAGACAGAGTGGGGAGCAGAACAGGCAGATCAACTGAAATACACTGCTGAGGGGAGCAGCAGGAGGGACAGGAGAGGTCTGCTGTGCCATGTGGGTCACCTCCCTGGCTGGGAATCAAACTCATGCTGCAGTGGCTGCAGATAGCTTCATAGTGTTGTGTTTTAACCCCTTTTGACAACAGGGAGGGCCCAGTTAGATCAGACTTAATCTAAATGAAGCCTGTTTATGATCTGGGCCTTTTCTAAAGAGAGATTCTTGTGCTATATTGATGAGGCAAGCAGTCACATTGAAGAACTTTACATGCTAAGTTATTAGAAGAGGCCTGTCGAGTCTGCAAGTAGCCTCTTAGGACTTGAGCATGTGCTTCTGCTTCAGCCAGCCAAAAAGCCAGAACCTAGTTACATAGCCATAAAGAAATAAATTCTACTAACAAGCCAAGTGAACTTGGAAGTGCATCCTTTACAAGTCAGGTTCTCAGGTGATTGTACAGTCCTGATATCACCTTGATGGAAGCCTGAAACTTTGAGGCCCAGAGGATCTAAGTTAGTCCCAGATTGATGATCCACAGAAACATCTGTGTTGTTTTAAGGTACTAAATTGGTGGTAATTTTTTAACTTGACGATAGAAAAATGACACAGGAAGTCATCAGGGAAGAAAGGCTATCTAAACCATCTCCTAAGGTAGATGGGTGACCTACACATATGAAATAGGTTCTATTAAAGTATATTTAACTGACACTCAATTAAAAAAAAAAAAGAATCAGAACTACAACTATGCTGGGCAATAGGGGCCTTTGTCTTGATCTCCACACATATATACACACAGGGGAAAAAAAAACACATGGCTGGATGTCACTCCGAATTTGACACCCCATACCAATACAAACTGACATCTGTTATTCAAGGTGGTCTTGCAGGAATGCCTCTCCATATTTCTTGCTCTCAAAACAAAAGGCAACTCTCAGAATGCTATGAAGTTCAGTGGGTTGAGACACAAATAGCTTAAATACTAAACAGCAAAATAACTTAGGTAAGAAAAAACTAGTTTTTCTTTCTTTAGATACTTCTACTCTCAGTACAGATACAGATTTTTTTTTTTTCTTAACAGTTACTTTTCCAGCAGTGTGAAACTTCCATTTTCTGGCACATGTATATAGAAGAACTGGGGTGTAGGCCAGAGGTATAAGTGCAAAGGTGTTGGGTATGAAGGTATTCACCAGAGACAGTGTGGAGAGCAGACTGAAATAACACTGCTAAAGGGAGCAGCAGGCAAGATTCAAAAGGTCTGTGCCATATGTTAGTTACCTCCCTGGTGAGGATTGAAGTCAGGCCATAGTGTTGATAACACTAACACTGCCCCCCCCTTTTTTTTTCTCCTCTCATTTTCTAATATTAAAAAATGAGGTATGGTTCTATTATTATTACAGTATTCCCAATATTTGTACAAAACTCCTGCATTTTTTAATATTAAATAATCCATATTACTTTTATGTATCTTACATTACCTGATCTTTCAGTCTCTTACCTCATATTTCAGCTTGTATATACTTTATTAAACTGTCTTCTATTTACTAAATGTTTTTTCTACTTACTAAGTGTATCTTCTATTCATCTTAACATTTTTCAGTTTGAGAACGCTTCCTGGATTTTTTTCTAAATACATTCCAATTTTCCACTGCAGTTCTCCATCTTTCATCCATTTTGTTTGTCTTTTCTTCTCTTTGCTTTATCAAGTTCCTTTTTCATAGCTTTCACATTTGAATAAATACATGGGTTGACTGCTAATTATTTTTCACTCTTTATTATTAGCCACATTTTCATGCCTCATAATTTTTTACTGCATAGTGAGTACTGAGTGTAAAAGAAACATAGACTCTGTTATCAACTGAATTGTGACAACCCTGAATTTATATATAGAAGCCCTAACCACTAATGTGGCTATTTCTTTAGTTAGGATTTTAAGGTGGTAATTCGGGTTAAATGAAATCATCAGGGCAAGACTTTAATCCAATAAGACTGGCATCTTCATATGAAGAACATTTGATAGAAAAGATGTATGCATACAGAGAAATGGTCATATGATAATTCGGGGAGAAGATGGTCATCTATAAACCTAGGGAAAAGGTTCAGGAGAAATCAAACTTGCTGACACCTTGATCGTGGACTTCCAGACTCCAGAACAACTTCTGGACCTATAGGAATTCTCCGGTAGAGAGAACTGTACAAGTTTGAAGTCTTCAGAGCCTGCAAAGAAATGATCCCATGCAAAACAGCAGCTTCACGTTATGCAAAAATTAAAGTAACTCTGACTGTCAAATTGGATCACAGACAGGTAGAAGATGATGTTATAAAGCATAACAGGCAGGTGATGCTTCAGAAACAAGAGCTGAGTCATGTTGCCATTGAATTGCACATTTATGGCACTTTAAAAGAAAGATTGCCCCCAGAGTACAGGAGAAAATTCAGATTTCTTAATATTCTAGAACGCACTCCTTTAAGTTGACCATGGCTGGTATTCTGGACACCACAGGGTTAAACATGATGCTGAAAAACTGATGAGTTGTTTGCTAGGCAGAAAGACTCTCCACTGGGAGATTTATGTTTGTCTCAGATAAAGACGTAGCCATCATCTGATGATTTAGCAAAAGTTTTGTCACTGACTGGGCTCACTGACAAGTCATAGACCTCCTCTTCATGAGCAAACGCATAAAAAGTCTCGATATGATGGAAGATAGTTTGCTCATAATTTCCTCCCAAAAATACTTTGGTGTTCTCACTATTGAAAGTCATATAAGTATTGTTAGAATGATGCTTTCTCTTCAACTGGATAACTTGACTTTGTAGTGAATGAGTTGAGGCACTATAGAAACAAGCAGTCATCTCCTTCTAAGACTAGTCACAGGTCTCCTTTGTTGAAAAATTAAAAGGCATTGACACAGTTAAAGTGGTTAAACAATGTTCCTGGAGAGGTTTCTACAGCTCCTCAGGCAGCTGTACTGAAAGTCTTCAGTGGGTAGGAACCAATGCAAGCCTGTAAAGATACTCACTACTGACCATATCATGCTCCCCAGACCAGCTAGACAATGTATCTGGAACTGTGATGACTGCTCACACCTCCTCTACTCTCTAAGCCTTACATGTGGTCACCACTTTCCGTGTACTCCAATGTGAATGGTTCTTAAACCAGGCAGAGCAAGGTATACAAACACTTGGTAGCATTAATGACTTCTTAATGGTCCCTTACTCACCCTTTCTCATATGACATTGTCAAGGGAAATTAATTCCAGGTATCCAAGGATAGTTCAACCGTTACAAATCTGTCAATATGATATACATATATTAAATAAATTAGAGATAAAAAACATGACCATAATAAAAGCGGGAAGAAAAGCATTTGAAAAAATTTAACATCAATTAACACAAAGTCAACAAGGTTGATGTAATGGATTGTATTTTAAAATACTAACTTTCATAAATTACAAGTCCATAGCCAACATATTCAGTGATTTTTAAAAGCTAAAGCTTCTTTCATAAGATCAGAAGCAAAACAAGGATACTAAGTATGTCAATATAATACTGAAAGCTCTAGCCAGAGCAATTAGGCAAGAAAAAGACTTTATAAAGAGTTTGGGAAATACAATGGTTGTCCAAACAAATCAACAACAACCAAAAATCTCTAGTTAAAAATGGGCAGAAGATCTGAGTACTTCTTTTTCTCCAAAGATGACATACAGCTAGTCAACATGTACATAGAAAGATGCTCATTGTTAATAATCATCACGGAAATGCAAAGCAAAATGTACATTTCACTTCACACATACTAGAATGGCTGTTATAAAAAAGACAAGAAACAATGCATTGACAAGGATATGGAGGAAAAGAAATGTTTGGACATTATTCAGAATGTAAATTGGTCAACCATTATGGAAAACAGTGTGGCATTTTTTTTTCTTTTTTTTAAAATGAAATATAGGGGCCCTCACTGGTGGCCCAACAGGTTAAAGCTCAGCACTCCAGGCTGGCTGCAGCCGCTTCAGCACAAGTTCAATCCCTGATCAGGGAGGTGACCCACATGGCCTAGCAGACCTCTCCTGTCTCGCCCACTGCTCTCATCAGCAGTGAACTTTGTCAATCTGCCTGGTCTGCTCCCCACTCTGTCTCTGGTGAATCTTCTTACCACTCCTGCACCTCTGGCCTGTACCCCAGTTCTGTATGCATAAATAAATAAATCTTTATATATATATATATATATTTACTTATTTATTTATATTTCCTTGGTGGCGCAAGGTTAGGATGTATCACTGCAAGTTGGCCAAAGCCACTTCAGTGTGAGTTCAGTCCTCTGCCTGGGAGGTGATCCACATGGCCCAGCAGAGCTCTCCTGTCTCACCCACTGTTCCTCTCAGCAGTGTACTTCATCAGTCTGCCTGTTCTGCTCCCCACTCTGGGTCTGGTGAATCCTCTTGTCACGCCTGCACCTCTGGCCTGTACCCCAGTTCTGTATGCATAAATAATTTTTTTAATGAGATATAGTACTGCCCCATGATCCAGAAATTCCACATCTGAATATTTATCCAAAGAAAATTAAAATACTGGCCCTCCCTGGTGGAGCAGCGGGTTAAAGCACAGCACAAAGAAGCTGAAGCCACTTCTGCATGAGTTCGATCCCGCCTGCCCTGGAGGTGACCACATGGCATGGCAGACCTCTCCTGACCTGCCCACTGCTCCCCTCAGCAGTGTACTTCATCAATCTGCCTATTCTGCTCCCCACTCTGTCTCTGGTGAATCCTCTCACCCTCCGTATCTCTGGCCTATACCCCAGTTCTGTGCGAATAAATAAATAAATCTTTAAAGAAAAAAAAAGAAAATTAAAATACTAATTGAAATAGAGATGTGCTTTCCTTGGCCATTGCAACATTTATACAGTCATGCTGCATGGCAGGATTTCATTTAATGACGAACAGCCTATATGGCAGTGGTTCCCACATTTTGCTGGCCTAGTGATGTAGCCATTATAACCTTGTGGCTTCATTTATCTTATGCTTCTTGATAATATCTGTTTTCCTTGTTTGATTTAATCTCACATTGCTTTGTTCATGATTGCCACTAGGGATATGAAATCCACTGCTAATATTGCATTTATATATAATGATAAAATTTTTGATGCACTGTACTCCATCATTAAGTAATGCATGACTGTAATAGTCAAGATATGGAAATAGCACAGGCAAATAAATAAGAATGAAATTTTGCCATTTGTGGTAGTATGAGGGCATTGTACCTTGAAGGCATTATGTTAAGTAAAATAAGTCAAGCAGATTGATAAATACTGTATGATCTCACTTATATGTGGCATCTAAAAAACAAAACAAAACAAAACCCTAACCTCATAGGTACAGAGAACAGATTGGTGGATGTAGGTGGTCAAAGGAACCTTATATGTACAGAGAACAGATTGGTGGTATGGGGTAAAGATTACTTGAAATGTGTATAGGTAGTCAAAAGGTACAAGTTTACAACTATAAAATGAGGGGATCTACTACTCAAAATGATGAGTTAATTTATAATTATGTGGTGATGATGTTAACTTATTGTAGTGATCACTATGTAATATATACAAAAATCAAGTCATTATTATATACTTGATACTAATATAGTGTATCTCAATTACAACTCAATTTAAACATATATGTATTGTATATGTATATATAACTTATGTGCATCAAAGGTTACTATTAAGGAGTAGTCACTTTTTTTTTAAGATTCTATTTATTTATATAAAACTGGGGTACATGCCAGGGGCACAGGGGCAGCCAGAGGATTCACCAAAAACAGTGGAGAGAACAGGCATATCAACAAAGTGAAGTACACTGCTCAGAGGAGCAGCAGGCAAGACAGGAGAGGTCTGCTGTGCCATGTAGATCACCTCCGGGGCAGGGATCAAACTTGCACCAAAGTGGCCACACTTGGCTTAGCTTCAAAGTGCAGTGCTCCAACCCACTGCACCACCAGGAAGGGCCCAAGAGTGATCTCTTAATGGGAAAAAAAATCTTTGTAAATCTGAATTATTATATACAAAATATAAAAAAAGATTCCTATAGCTCAACAACAACAAAAGCCAAAACCAGCAAAAGTCTTAATACATAAGACTTCAAAATGACCAGTAAGACAAAACTTCCTCATAATTAGTCTTTGGAAAAATGCAAATCAAAGCCATAATGACACACCATTCACACCTATTAGGACAACTTCCTGAATTAATGTTGTCAAGAACCTGAAGAAATTAGAACTCTCGTGCATTATTGGTAGAAATGTAAAATGCTCGTCTTTATCTTCAGAGGATGTTTGAGGGTGTGAGAAGACAACCCTTGACAAAAAGAACAAACAAATGAAAAATGGCAATAGCTCCATTTAAGAAAAAATAATTTAGGGAAGAAGTTATTATCATAGGACACTAAATGGTTTAATACCAAAAATATTTACCAGGTCTTGATAGTGTAAATATTAGATGTTGAATTCATAATTCTTTATTTATCAAATAAAGGGAGGAAAGAGGTATAAATGAGAATAAATACTAGTCTATCATACCAGTAAATTATTAAGTAAATGGGTGAATATAGAGTAGCGATATATAAATTTCACTTTGAAATATCTAGTCAAATAGCAGAAAAAATAAAGCTTCAAAATTGTAAGTGGTCACTTGAAAAAAGGGATCAAATTAGGCTATTAGAATACTATTTTCATTGTGAAACTTAGCACTGTCAGACTTTTTAAACTATGCTCGGATTAAATAAAATTAACAACTAAGTAAAGTCAAATAGTTTTAATAAATAATTTCAGCAAATAGGCCCCTCCCTGGTGGCGCAAGGGGCTCAAGCACAGCACTGCAAAGCAAGCCAGAGCAGCTCTTCAGCAAGAGTTTGATCCAAGCCAGGGAAATGACCCACATAGAACAGCAGACATCTCCTGCTGCTTGCCTCAACAGTATAATTCATCAATCTGACTGTTCTGCTCCCCACTCTGTCCCTTGTGAAATCTCTCATCGCCCCTGCTCCTCTGGCCTGCACCCCAGTTCTGTATGCATAAATAAATAAAAGTTAAAAAAAAAATTTCAGCAAATATAAAGGTTAAATAGGATAAAAGAATGAAGCTAGATATTTGAATATCAGCTTTTATGGTACTGGTGAAGTGACAGCCCTATACTAGAGTATGTATGCGGCAGATACTCTTGTTTGAAGGAATTTCTTAAAGCAATTATTTTTCCTTTTACACATGTTAAACTGAGTTCTTACTTAACTGCTGTATATTGAGGTGAAGAATATAGAACAAGACCTAATAACTAGATAATACTGAAAATGTCTACAACAGTTATCCACAGCACTATAAGGGCCTCAATAGAAGAGCTGTGTCAAAATGGTACCAAAGTAGCCTGTCCTTAATTTTCATATTCCAACTCTCATCATATCTGTATTGATAAAAATCACTTTTGAAAAACTAAATTAATTCTAAAAATCCATCTCCCCAATATCTCTTTGTAGAATTATAGTATTTGCAGTCATAGCACAAATATAAAATTACTATACTGTTTTTGTAAGGAACACTGGTAAAGAAAATTGTTCATGGTTTATAAATACAAAGATAATTGGGGTTCCAGTTATTCAGGCCCAAGCTGGCTGTGCAGATAGCCAGCGGATCGCTAATATACAGCTATATATGACATGTCAAGGAACCTTAGTGATCATGGTATTTAGGTACATTATTTGGAAGTTCTTACCTGTAAATCAAATTAAGCTTTTTAAGAAAAGGAAAATCTGTAGTTAAATTTTGTAAAATAAGAAAGGATCTATCTAGATGGATAAAGGGGGCTTCAGCATGTTAAAGAGGATTATATTTATTTAGTGAGGAAACAATTTTAGAAAGAGAAAGAATGAAGAAAACTAATACACTAGTTTAAATAAATTTTAAAATTAAGTAAAAGTAATTTCAGTAAATAGCCTCTATATTGGGTACTTTAAAACAATTTCAACTAGATCTCATTCTGTTTCTAGTGTAAAATAACCAAAGTGTAATAATCATGATTTAAATCTGTCATATGACTATGAGATTGAATTAAATACTGAGCAGGGTCCAAATCTCTTCCAATGAAAGTTCTTATAGTTTATATTAATTTTTTCTTTCCAGTTTTTTTTATTCTTTATGATAAGAGAAATGCATCATTTTGTATTCGATCAAGGAAGAAGGATCACTAATAAGAAATAGTAATGTGTTAGAATGACAACTGATCATATGATTATAAATGGTATGTATAACTTATCTTTTCTAATATACATTACATGTAACCATTGTACTCACTAGTTTTGTCTCCTTATCTCATGAAATAATAGAATTCTTTATTTCTGAAGGGTCTATGTCATTAACAGTAGAGACTATTTGTTTGTTGTAGTGCCCCACTGATTTTTATCATAAGATATGGGGGTAATAAGAGCCACTCACCAAGCATCAGCTATGTTACAGACATACTCCTTTTTATCTCCATTATGTAACAACAACCTAATATTTCCTTAACAGCATCATTTACCTCAGCTAGTACAGTAATTTCCTTTTGCCTGTTAGCTCACTTGCTTGAGTTGCCTAAAAAGGTAGGTAATTTTCAGTTTAATGAAATTAATGTGTCCACTGGTATTCTTCCATTGGGAACCAATACCACCATGTCAGTAGAGCCTAAAGTTGTGAGATAGGAAACAAACACTCTTACTGGTAGGACAGTAAGTGTAATTGCAAAAGGAAGAGCTTCCATTTCCTCCCTTAAATTTGAGACTCGTTAGTTCCTTTTTCAGTGAATCAGAACATATACTGCAAACTGGAGGACATTATCTCAGCCCCACATTGTTGCCACCCAGTTGGCATGATAGCTGAGTCTTTAAAAGCCATTCTTGGCTTCCAGTCTTCATTCAGAGATAGAGAAAAGTGGGAAAAAAATGTCCACTTTTCTAACAAGAAAAATAACCCAGACAATGACCTTTCTTGACTCCATCAGAGAATTGTGGTTACAGGACCAACAACTAACCTGAAATCTAAAAATAAACAAAAGCAAAATCTGAGCACTTTTTTTTTTAACTTGCATAGATACCTGCAGATGCTATATAAATCAGTAAGCTTGAAAAAAATTACCAAATTGCTTAAGGCCAGATATGAACTCGATTGACTGTAAAGCCTCTGAGAGACACAGATGACATATAAGGGACTATATACTCTTATGGGCTTTTCCTTTAGGAATCCACCTACATTTTCAAGAGAAAGAGTGGGGAAAATCCTGAGAAAGATACCTTCACAGTGCTAAGCTCGTATAGAAGTATCTACCTATATAACTTACTCCAGATCACTATATCACCAGTCTTCCAATCCTTTTCTTTCTTTGTCCCTGCCCATTCAGCCCAGTGTCAGCAAATGCCCAGGAATCAATATAGATCCATACTTCTGGACAACACTTTGGTCCAGATACAGTGGACAGCCACATGTACCACTTGAAATTCTGTGTAGTGAGAGAATTTTCCTTCCCTGCTATTATTTAAATCCATCCCTGAATGGAGCTATAGTTCTGCCACCATCATCAATTTTATGTGGTGCAAGCATATGCTTCAGAACCATCTTTGAACCAGATCCAGTATTTATCTTAGCTTTAGTTATGAATTCATGGGGATGAATTCATAGGTACAAGTTGAAAGAGACAAGAGGCAATTTAACAGAAAACTGACTCACACAAGTTTCTCAAGACCAATCTAGATTTGATGATGAAATGCTGCTGTGCTTCATTGCAGGTATTTACCCATAGGGCTTGGTGGGGGAAAAGTTTCCTAGGTAGCCATACTCTCAAAGTATATATGAAAATTCAGAATCTCAACTAAATAATGGAACAACTATAAACAGCTAGAACAATGTAAACTTCTATATGAAAATAATATTATAGATTTTTTAAGTGATGGTATTTTTTTTAATTTTTAAAAGATTTATTTATGTATGCGTACAGAACTAGGCCAGAGGTGCAGGGATGGTGAGAGGATTCACCAGAGACAGAGTGGGGAGCAAAACAGGCAGAATGGCAAAGTACACTGCTGAGGTGAGGCAGGAGAGGTATACTACACCATGTAGGTCACCTCCCTGGCCAGGGATTGAACTCATGCTGAAGTGGCTGAGGCTAGGTTCATAGTGCTCTTCTTTAACCAGTGTGACACTAAAGAGGGCCCAAATGATGGTATTTTGATTGAGTTTTGTCCTTTATACTTGAGATCACTTTCTAGATTTTTTCATGAGTAGGCTATAAATGTGTTAATTGCAGAGATTCTGCTTCCTGATGAGATATAGCCAGTCTCATAATGTCTGGTCTCAAAGTCCTGCTAGATAAATTCATATGCTAAACCTGTAGGGGAGAACACTAAATCAAACAGTCAAGATGTTTGAAACCTGAGTTGAAGTTAAAGTAAGCAATGTCTGATTGGATCAAAGCCATGTCTCTTTCTGACTTCCTGACAGTGGAAAAGACATCGACTGGCTGGGGTAAAATGATATCTCAGGTCTCATAAGTTTTTTGTCTATTTGTTCTTACTATTCAGTGTTCAGTGTACAACAGAAAAGTTTTAAGATATGCAAACATGAAGGAAAATGTGACTTGTTGTCAAGAGAAATTATAGACATTAGAAGCAGACCCACAGGGTGATTCAAATTTTTAAATAGTAAAGACACTATTGTGGCTGTGTTAAAGGAAAAAATACACATATACACACACACATACAGGTGACGTATACAGAATTTAATAAAAATGAATCTCAAAAAAATAAACTTTGTAGAATTGAAAGATACACTATCTGTAATCCCGAATTTACTGCTTAGTCTTGACAGTAAACTGGATAAGAGATAAAGGATCAGTAAACTTGAGGAAAAGTCAATATATTTTACTCAAACTTAAGTACAGGGAAAAGAAGGAAAAATATATGAGAGAGTAGGAGGAAAGGAAAAAAGCAATTGAGAATTTTGGAAAATTCTTTATCTTTGCAAATATTACTTCTTCCTCATACTCTTTCTCCTTTTAAAAACAGCACTTACTTTCCACTATCTCATTGTGCTAATACTTCTCATAAGCTCTTCTCTCTATTTTCTGTTCTTTTCTTGTGGTTCTGTGTCTAATTTCTGTTTTCAGTTTGCTAATGATTTCTTTTATGTCTATTTCTATTGTCTTAAGGTTCTTTATTATATTTTATAGTTTAGATTTAGAAATTCCTTTGTACAAATACTATTTTTTGATGAAATTATTCATCATCAATTTTGTTCATCTCTACCTTTACTTTCTTAAACATATTAGTTAAAGTTCTTGTCTTCTGTTGACTGTGCCAGTTATAGATCTTTTTTCTGTACTCTGTTTCCCCTCAGCCCATTTTATAGTCTTGTTTTATTTTCATTTTTTTGACACAGCAATTTTGTTTGATGCTGGAAATCATGTGTTGATGTTGTAAAATCTTCAGATGTTGTTTCCTCCATAGAATATTTACCTTCTTTTATTTTGAATGTATATCGATGCTTGTTTAATCAATAGAAGTTCACTTAAGTGAGATTCTCTGTCCACCCTTGGTTTTCTCCCTATAAATAAGGTGTACTTCTCTAGGACTATCAAGTAACTGGTATATTAACTGGAACCCTTCTAGTCCTTTTCTCCCTTAGCACCTAGATGATACAAAAATTCCACTTTAGGATTTGAATAGAAAACCCAGATATAAACCCACGAGTTTATGGACACCTAATTTTTGACAAAGGAGCAAAGAAGATACAATGGAACAAAGAAAAT
>NW_004567137.1:12121791-12138397 GCF_000260355.1 Condylura cristata
AAAAAAAAAATTCCACTTTAATTTGGAGGAGCATTCTGCTTTTTGTCCTAGCTAGAGAATTGTACAACTTAAGAACTTAGTAAATCTAGAAAATAGGAGGAATAAATTTTCAACTCAGCAAAAGAATTGAATGGTTACCAGAGGGAACAGGGGACTAGAAGTTGGGAATCAAGGAGAGAGACAGATGGAGTATCAGAGTCAGATGTTTGTTTGGTGGAGGTAGTCGAAAATATACACAGTAGAGAAAAAAATAAAATAATTTAGTAAATATCTTTAAGGAGACTCTTCCTTCATGTCAACTTCCATCCTCCATTCTTCTTTTCTTACTGGCATCTCATCTTCTCATCCCTTCAATATTGTCTCTCCAGGAAAAAAACAATGCCACAAATGTCTATTAGTTTGTTCCCTAGCAGTAGCTCTCTTGCTTTATATCTAGAAACAGAAAATTCCCCTAAGGCAAAAGCATCTCTTTAACCTAAGAACAATAGAAATTTATTTAAGCAGTAAGAGTGACAAGATCTAATTTACATTTTAATATTAACATTATTTTACAACCTCTAGTAAAACAATCAATTGAGGGGATAATCACCCTTGATTACTAAGTTCATTAGCTCTCCAACTTTTTGGAGTAACTCAGTTGCTCTCCAACTTTTTGTTCTCAAGAATGCTTTCAGGTTATTAGAAATTACTGGGGTCTAAAATTAAGAGGTTTTCTTTACCGGGGTTATAACTCTCCATATTAAGTATACTGGGGCTTAAAAAATACTAAATGTGGGCCCTCCCTGGTGGCACAGTGGGTTAAAGCACAGCACTAAGAAACTTAAGCCACTTCCGCATGAGTTCAATCCCTGCCTGCCCGGAGGGGGGGGTGGGGAGATCCACATGGGTGGCAGACCTCTCCTGACCCCCGGCTGCTTCATCAGTTGGCCTGTTCTGCTCCCCAACTCTGTCTCTGGTGAATCCTCTCACCGCCCCTGCACAACTGGCCTGTACCCCAGTTCTGTATGCACAAATAAAATCATTAAAAAAAAGAAATGAAAAAAAAAATGAAACGGTCTTCACAAAGATTTAAAAAAAAAAACTGTAAGAATGTCACACATCCCATAAAAAACACTGTTATACAAGAAAATGTATGCACTGTTATGCAAAAAAAAAATATTTTATTACCTTGAGATATTTTTTGACCTTGCAAACTCCCTGGAAGAATTTCATGATCCCAGGGGTCATGAGCATTAGTTTAAACATCATGGCATTAGCCAAAAGATTATTGGGAAAGCAATCATTGTTGATGCTCTTTTGCTTAGGCCAGCAATATGTTAACTTAAGCCAATCTTGGGAATATAAAAGGAAAGACCATATTTGATTTAGCGTGTGATATAACATGAAGACTACAGCATCATCTCTGAAGCATTCTTGCAAAGAAAAAAAATTCATCATCAATCTATCAAATATCTAGATTTAACAAGTTTACCAGAAATGTAAGACATAAAAGAACATGATTGCAATTAGCAAAATACATAGCATGAAAAATTCTACATGATATAAACACACACAAACAGCTTTTTAAATAAATATTGTATTTAATTATAAGCATAAACCAAAGGTGGGGGTGGGGAGGAAATGTGTGGATCCTTTTTGGCTTATTTTAAGCAAACAAACTATATATTCTTTTTAAGTGACAGAAAAATTTGAATAGTGATGTAATATTTGTTGATTATAAAACATGATATCATGTCTAATATTTGAATTAAGGTAATCTAGTAAAGAAGAGAAAGAACTAATATATAAGACAAGACTAGCTATAGGTTGATAATTTTTGAAATTTGTTGATGAATACATGTTGATGAATACTTTGTATCTTTTTCAAAATATCCATTATAAAATGTAAAAGCTATCAAGATTGTTTAAAGATTTGAATAATTTTAAGATAAATACAGGAAAATAAGCAATATCTAAAAAGAATAATACAAAAGACTGCTTTCCCAATTAAGATACCACAAAATCAGAGTCATAAAAACATTGTTATACTGGAACAAGAATAGGCTATTATATCAGTCAAAATGAAGAGGCCAGCGGGGCCTCTTTGGTGGCACAAGGGGTTAAGTCTCAGCACTATGAAGTAATCCACAGCACAGCAGCTGGAGATTGATCCTCAGCCAAGAAGCTAACACACATGGTACAGCAGACCTCTCCTGTCTCTCCTGCTGCTTCCCTCAGCATTGTGTTATAGTTAGTCTGCCTGTTCTGTTCTCCACGCTGTCTCTGGTGAATCCTCTCACCCCCCTGCACCTCTGGACTTTACCCCAGCTCTTGTATGCATATACAAATAAAATAAATATTAGAAAAAAACAAAGAGGCCAGAAATAGATCCTTGTGTAAACAGTAACTTGGTATATATGATTACATTATGAGTCAATTTGGGGGGGGTCACTTTAAAAACTATAGTTCTATGGAAATAACTTAGAGTTCAATCAATAGCTATGTCATTACAAATACTATATGGTATCACTTACATGTGTAATCTGTCAAAACCAAACTCATAAAAATCAAGAATAAAATGGTGCAGTTACCAGAAAGCTAGGGATGAGAAAATGTTTTGACAGATATAAACTTTCAGTTAGAAAATGAAAAGTTTTGACAGATATAAACTTTCAGTTAGAAAATGAAAAGTTTTGAGGATCTAATGCACAACATAGTGCTTGTGGTTAGCAATACTGTATAATACATTTGACAGTTGCTAAGAGCACATATCTTAATTGTTTTCACCAAAAAAAAAAAAAAGAAAATATGTGACATGATGGAGGTATTAGCTAATCTATGATGGCAATCATTTTGAAATATAAGTGTGTCAGATCAACATGTTGTACAGTTATACAATGTTGTATTTCAACTTACAATCTTGTATTTCATCAATAAAGTTTTAAAAAATCATTAAAAAAAGAATCATGATAATTAATATGCCTAACTATGTAAATCAAAACTATCAAGATAAAGAAATACTGGAGAAAGGATATGACATTGAGAAGACTCGGCAGGAAGGAGAGGATTCCTAGAGTTCCCCAAACATACATTTTAAAGGGAGAAAATGGTGTGGGTTTTTTGTTGTTGTTGCTGTTTGTTTCAGAGATTTATCCATCCATGCATACAGAACTGGCATATAGGCCAGAGGTGCAGGAGCAGTGAGAGGATTCACCAGAGCAGGGAGCAGAACAGGCAGACTGATGAAGTAGACTGAGAGGAACTGCAGGCGAGACAGGAAATGTCTGCCATGCCATATGGGTCACCTCCCTGACTGCAGATGGAACTCATGTTGAAGTGGCTGCTGCTAGCTTCATAGTGTTGCATTTTAACCCATTGTGCCACAAGGGAGGGCCCATTGTGGGTTTTTTAAATATCAAATTATATCAAAGAATCTTAGAGGAAAAGATTTTTAGCAGATAGATAAGTGATTAAAACTAATAAGGAATTAGAATTTAGAATACACAAGAAATTTCAACTCCAGTGGCAAATTGAGTAAAGAATATGAGCACAGAAGGGGAAATGCTCCACATCACCACTAATTTAAAAAAAAATTAAAGATGGCCTATCTAAATAGACCACAATGAAAATTCCAAACACAGATGGTATTGATGATGGATCCTATTACACGCTTGAGGAGGAAATAAAACTAATAGTACACAAAGTCTTTCAGAAAACAAAGGAGGAGGAGTTTCCATTTACATTTATGAGGACAGAATAACCATAATATCAAAGCTTTCTAAAGACATTTCAAAATTATTACAGATAAATTAAAAAATATAGATGAAAAATTCTTCATCAAATGATTTCTAGCAATCTCAAAAATGGACATCTTAGGAACAAGTAGGATAAACATGGGTATTTTTCAGAAAAAAAATTGGAATAAATGGCACTGGTTTACATTTTTGTAAAATTTCTTGACTTAGCTTAATGAGCGACAGCTGGATTTTCATAGCTGCTTCTAAGTTCAATCTGTTGTGCTATATAACACCACATAGTCTCTGGAGAACTTTTCTGTTCATTTATGAGAGAGTGAGAGTAAAGGACACATTAATTTTAGTAGGAAGATAATTTTTACCTAATGCCACCCTTGAATGTGTCTCCGAAAATGCCCGTTGTTTCAGACCACACTGATCTAAGCAATTGCCCTTTCAGTGGAGAGGTACAGCCCCACCATTAAAATGCTGAAGAAATGTGTAACAATAAAACTATCAGATTTTTTTTTTGTACGAGTGCTTGAATACAGTTGACAAAAGGAGAAAAGGAAAATATTGAGTGGTTGCTAAATGTTGGTGTGCTCAGAGGCTTTTTAACTTGTCTTTTTAAAAATGAGAAGATGCCATGGAAAGGACCCACTACAGAACAAGAAGCTAAAATTTAGAAGAGAATGTGGATGGTGGGAAGAATTGGAAGTCAGAATAAGAACTGACTTTTGATAAAAGAATACCCTTCCAGGGCCAGAATGAGGGTGGGAAGAGAAGAACCCTAGTGTCCAAAATTTAATTGCATGTCTTACAAGTGCAGGATCAGCACTGAGAACAAAAGCTTTGCCTCCTCTTCAGTAAGGACATTTTAGTTGGCTAGTAGATGTTCAGGCAGGGTGCTCCTGTACTTTGTTTTCTGTTTTGTCTTTCAAATACATACTAAATTTGGTGTGAGAAAGAGTTAATGAAGTGTGAGACTGTGGGATATAACAGAAGGTTTGGAATATGTCTTCGATTCTGAGAAAGAATTTTCATTGAAATCAGGGTGTTTCTTATAACTGTATTTAGTCTGTGCTCTCGCCTCCTTCCAAACATTTTATTACTGGAAAAGGTGTCAAAGATTATGTCCTAGGATTATAGAAATATGGTAACAATTCAGGGTGAGGAAGCTAATTAGAAAAATATTATAGACTTGTTGAGCTATGTTGAAGGCACACCTGAGGGAAGTAATCATTATTTTGGAGCAGTACAAGCTGCTTGACTACATGATTTATCTCTAGTAATCAGCTGTTCAAAGATTCTTTTGCCAAGTTAGTTCACAAGAAGATAGAACAAAAGAAGTTAGGATATACCCATTCTTTTCACTTACATATATTTTATTGATTATTAAAATAACATAATGAAAAGCCAACAAGCTTATAAAAAGACATGCAACATCACTAAAAATTAGGGAAATACATAAAAACCAGTAAGATCTCACCTCATACCCATGAGGATCTTGGAAAAGATTTGGAGAAAGTAGAATATTTGGGTACTATTGGTAGGAATGTAAAATGGTGTATCTCCTATGAAAAAAGTCTGGTGATCCCTCAAAAAAATTAAACACTGAATCATAAACATATGATTCAACAATCCTACTTCTGTGTATAGCCAAAAGAATTAGAAGGAGACTATTAAAGAGATACTTGCACATCATTGCAGAGTTACTCACAATTTAGCCAAGAAGTACAAACAACGCAGATGTCCATTGACAGGAAAATAGACAAAGAAAATGTAATACAGATGAGAGGCCTCTCTGGTGGCACAAGGGGTTAAGTCTCATTACTATCAAGCTATCACCAGCAACTGCATCAAGAGTTTGATACAAGGTAGTAAACCTCTCCTGTCTCCCCAAAGCAGTATATTTCAGTAGGCCTGCCTGTTCTACTCCCCACTCTGTCTCCGGTGAATCCTTTCTCCCCACACTTTTGCTAACACATTAGTGCTTGTATGCATAAATAAAGAATAAAACTAAAAAAAGGAAAAAAAAGAAAGTTATTCATCCTTAAAAAGGAAGGTGGAGCCCCCTTCCTGGAGGAAGCCCTCCCTGGTGGCCCAGCAGGTTAAAGCACAGCACCGAAAAGCTAAAGCGACTTCAGCATGAGTTTGATCCTCGCCTGGGAGTTGATCCACATGGTGCCGCAGACCTCTCCTGACCCACCCGCTGCTCCCCTCAGCAGTGTACTTGTAAATCAGCCTGTTCCGTTCCCCGCTCTGTCTCTGGTGAATCCTCTCCCCACCCCTGCACTTTTGGCCTGTATCCCAGTTCTGTAATGCATAAATAAATAAATCTTAAAAAAAAAAAAGAAAGGGATATCATTGCATGTTACTACAAAGATAAACCTTAAGGACATTATACTGCAATGTTATAAACATACATAAAAATGTATATAAACATTATACTGTATTATACTACATTTCACTGTAAGTGAAGTAAACATTTTACAGAAAGACATCTTTTTAATTAAAATTATTTTTACATCATTCTTCATTTTGTGCATTTTTTTCATCTTGGTCGTAATCCCTATGGATTTCTCATCACCGATTCACCCATGTGCCATCACCATAGTCTTGTGCACTCTTCCCACTTCAGTTTTGATCCTATTCCCCTTTCCACCCCTGTGAAATGCCTCTGGTATATAGTTGTTCATGGTTTTTTGTTTTTACTTTATTACAAAAAAAATTTTTTTTCCCCCTGAACCCATATGCTTCTGCTATGAGTGAAACAATCTGGTATTTTTCTTTTTCATTCTGGCTTATTTCACTAAGCACAGTCCCTTTCAGCTCCATCCATGTTGCTGTAAAAGACATGAGTTTATCTTTTTTGATCACTGAATAATATTCCATTGCATATATGCACCACATCTTAATCCAGTGATCTATTTTTGGGCATTTGGGTTGATTACACATCTTCCCTGTAGGAGTGCAGATGTCCTTTTGAATTAATGTTTTTGTGTCCTTTGGGTAGGTACTTAGGAGTGGGATTGCTGGGTCATATGGAAACTTCATTTTTAACAGTTTGAGAAACTTCCAAACAGCTCAGACTTTATCTTATATGACTTCACTTATATGAGGTATCTGAAGTAGTTAAACTCATGGAAACAAAAGGTATCTGTCAGAGTTGGGGAGGGAAAATGGAGAGTTGTTGGGTGGGTTTATATTGATAATTTCAGTTTTACAGAATGAAAAATTGTTACAAAATGATGTGAATGTACCTGAAGCTACTGAGTTGTACAGCTAAAGGTGGTCAATTTTATATTATGTATTTCTGCTACAAGTAAATAAATTTTCTGATCTCCTACTCAAAAAAAGGAGCTTGATAGCAACATTCATCTTTCTAGTTGTTTGGCATCTGAGCTTTCTTTCCAGAACTCATATGTCTGGAATATTATCTGGAAAAAAAATATATCAAAGGGGAGCCTAACAGAGAAATAAGTTATTGTTTTCAAAGTTTTCTCCAAATATTCCAATAAGGGAGGAAAAAAGCAAAAAGGATATACACAGAGCTTATAGCCTAATATTTTAGAGTCTACACTAACATCAGTACTTAGTAGTTTGATAAGTGGAAAGTTTATTATATTTACATATACCTAAAATGCTATTTAAAGGGACTTGAGAAGATTTTTTTTAAAGAATGCAAACATTTTCAATCTGATGACTATCTCTTTGCTTATAAGAAGACCATTTTAAAATATATTTACCCTTTTCTTCTGGTAACTAATGAGACAATTAAAAAATGGGTATATGTGGGCCCTTCCTGGTGGCACAATGGGTTGGAGTATAGTGCTACGATGCTAGCTACAGCCACTTCAGTGCAAATTGGTTTCTGCTAGGGAGGTGATCCACATGGCGCAGCAGACCTTTCTTGTCTCCCCACTGCTCTCCTCAGCAGTGTAGTCAATCTGCCTGTTCTGCTCCCCGCTTTATCTTTGATGAATACTCTCACCATCCCTGCACCTCTGGCCTGTCCCCCAGTTCTGTATGCATAAATAAATAAATATTTTAATGGGTGTATTCACAAAATAGTTATTTAATCATTATACCTTATATTGTAACAAGGTGGTCCCCAAGAAAAGGTGAGGTTCCAGGTTCTCTGCCCCACCCAAAGGAGGGTGGAGCTGAGCAGGGAGGAGAAGAATCTGGAGAGGAGACTGAGGAGAAGGAAGCAGGATGGAGAGCCAGAAGGAGACCTGAGGGAGGCACATGGAGCAGAGAGACATGTGAAGAAGTGGCTCTTGTTTCTTGGTCCTGGACTGATTGAAACAGATGTGGGTGAGAGACGCATGGGGAGGTTGACTATGGCAATGTTTATCCTGAGTTTGATTTTGCTCTTTTCCTTCCAGACTTATCTGTCCATGTCTGACCCTTTTCTATGGGTCCTGGCCAAAAGATAGTTAAGGCTCATGGAGGGCCTTCAGGCTTTGCTTTGGGCCAATCCCTTTTGGGTGGACTTTTACCCACGAGGGGGTGGGTAACTTCAGCTGTTTGATTTAGAAACTATATTCTTTGTCTTTCCTGTACTGCACACTAGTTGTATTAGTTCCTTTCCATGAAAAGTCTTTTATGTTTTGCCTTGATGCTGTGGATGGCAGAACCTATTTTGAGCAGCCAGGCTTGGGGTTTCCAGGATGCCCCTCTCACTGCCCTGCAACAATATCAGTTATCTAGAGAAGAAAAGCAAAGTAAGATAAAGAAAATTTGTTAACTGGTATATAACTATCAATACTGAGTCTACCTGCAGGTGAGATTTTATCAGTTCATCTGTACCAAGTATAAAGAAAGTGGTGTGTATATGTGTACTCATTTTATATCATGAACTGTAGCTGTATGAATATTTGTCACTGTGTATAAAGAGATGAATATCTATCATTAGATCAATTTAGAGTGAAGTTCTAGATTACCTAAGAAAAAAGATTTTGAAAACAAAAAGAATGAAGAGAGATTTAGCATTCAAATGTTAGATTTCAAGATACTGAAATGAAGTTTTGTGGCACTAATGCAAGAGATAGTTTAAATTGTGATTTCCCTGTAAATGATGGTGTAACTTTTATTTAAATTACTTCCTATTTCACTTCAACTAATACTTGAGTATGGAGGGTAAGGAGACATTTGTTCTGGGTAGGATCTCAATTTCCATGAGCAGAGGTTGCTCTAACCCGAACTTGGGGTCAGCGGGGAGCAACTGGATGCATAGTACAGTAACTTAGTGGGACACAACAAGTTACAGGGTCAGAGTGGAGTGCAAGATGTTCATACCTCACAAGTTCTTCTGTCTAGTTCTGTATGGCCGCAAGATTGTATTGAAAGTGCTTAATGTACAGTTCTCCCCATGGTCTGTGCAAGCAAACAGTAAAATGAACCAAAATTTGTGACATTAGTACATTCTATGAAAAGTCCATACCTGAAAATTCTGATGATAATGTAGCTCTGTCCATGTTGCTATCATTTAAGCCCCAAGACCTGTCTTCTTAGCTTCTTTCATGCTAACCTTCTTAGATTTACTACCCTGTATTTTTCCTAGTATAGTTATTAGGAATTTAATGTGTCTTTTTATCTATATTATTTTTATTAGCATGATTTGCTACTGCTTTTGTTAAAATATTGCGTAAGCTTTGAGCATTTTTACTGTAACATTTTACAAGATGAGAATTTTTTAAAGAAATGTATGTATTTAGTTATAGCAGAAGTCCAGGTGTAGTATTAGTGAAACAGTTAAGGATTAGCTAAGTTTAGTTCTTCCTGTTTTTGCAGTTTTGTGACCCCTAGACTTATATTAATACCCTTTCCCATTACATGGAAATAATCCTGCTAATGTTAACTAGAACTGAAATGTAATATCACTACATAAATCATCAAGAAATGGCCCAATAGAACCAACATGCAATCACATAGGATCTGCAAAATGGTCAGAAATGGTCAACAAATTTCTAACAAGAGATAAGGAGATTAGTAACAAAGGTAAGTTATCCCATGTTGTTATGTATAAACACACCTGAGAGAAAGAGAAACTTTAGGAAAATTATATGGATTGAATCTGAAGAATAAAAATCTAATACATCACTAATAATGTTTCATTAAAAGAATTCTTAAAAATAAAAATAAAAAAGAATTTTAAAAACTGTAGGAACTTTGTCGAATTTCCTAAGGTTTGTGTTTTGGCTTTGCTCTCAGTTTTAGTCACCCTGTATCTCTTTATAATTTGCAGTAAAACCCATAGTATATTCCATTACTGAAGGTGCCTAACACTGTGCTAATATTTAAAAATTTCTTTTATGTTATGTAATCCTTATAGACATAATCTTTGTATTAAAGGAAATTAAAGGTTAGAGACATTAACCAATAATTAGAGCTCTATTAAGAAGTTGGGTCAAGAGTTAAGTTCTGGACTAAACATGCCATGATCCTTTCAATGCTACAGAGGTCTTGCATTATAGAGAGAACTAGTTGAAGATTGATTAGAAAAAAAGGAGGGAAGAAAAACCCTGAAGTTTCACCTTAGACCTACTAAATGGCATTATCTTTACGGAATGGTAATCTTCTCCAAATTTCAACAGTATCCCAATTACAGAGGAAACAAACATTTACCTTAGATATTTACATTCACTTCCATAGATAATCTCATTGTTTATAAAATAACTTCTCTTGAGTCATATACCTACTCAGCTCTAATCACCAGAACTCAGATGTAATTCACAACAACTTATCTGTGCAGTGTTGAATTCAGAGTCCACGGGCATGGTAGCTAATGTGACTTTATGTCCTTATGTTCCACTTCTTGTGTTTAATGCATCAGACATCTTATAATTCCAAAGATGATGTGTCATCTGTAAACTTTTAAGTCTATTCAAACTGTCCTCATAGACCAGAATGCTACTCTATCTAAAGCAGTACTAGAGTGTATGTAGGAGAATAAGTGCACACACACATCTCCAAGATTTATTCTCTTCCTAACCTCCAGAATCTGGATACAGATGCTGTATCCAGTTGTGAAACATGATTAAATTAAGGGTCTCCACATGGAAGGTTTACTGGGTGTGTCATCTGGGTAGGTCCTAAATACTATAATCCTTTCAAGAGAGGATTAGATTAGACAGAACAAGGAAAAGGCAATGTAAAATCAGAGGCAGTGGTGTAGCCACCAGCCAAGGAGCGGCAGGCAGCCACCAGAAGCTAAAAGAGACAAGGAATCAATTCTCCCTCAGAATATCTAGAGATAATATGGCCCTGATAACTCCTAAATTTTACATTTCTGTTCTCTAGAATCATCAGAGATTATTTGTTCAGCCCCCAGAGTGGTGGAAATTTGTTATAGCCATCACACTAAATGAACACATGGGGTAATTACCCATTTTCTCCCCCTTCACTTCAAAATCTCCTGGTATATTAGCCCTCCAAATCCTTTAGCCCCTATTCAATTTTTACTCATTGCTATGTCTTAGTCTTTGGAGTGAAATTCAAAATGTGACCACCTTAAACATCCCCAGTTGATCAGTGGTTTACAAATAATAGCATAAGTATACCCAAGGAATCTTATCACTCCTGGACTTCATCATAGACCTTTGGGTCTAAGAAATAAAGTTTTGGCAGATCATTTTATTGGATGCTGGACAACATTATGAGAATAAATTACTAGAAAATAGTGGGGGAAACAAGAAACATTAGTGCATCAAGTAGAGTTAGCTTCAGTTGTGTATGACAAAAAAATGAATAATACTTTTAAAGAACAGAAGTTTATTTTCCTCACATATAAAATAGAGGTAGATAATCCAGGGATAGCACAGTCCTCCGTTATGTAAGGGACTCACCTCCTTCAAAATAGTCTCTCCTTTTATATTACTGCTACTTCATTCTCAGTATGGAACTTCTACTTGTTGGAAACGATTTGCTTGTCCAGGGGCTCCATTTTGTGGGCTGTGCCCCCTCCCAGTTTCCTATAGAAAATACCTGTAATGGGTGTTTAAAGGTACATTCTGTAAACAGCTCTTCTTGCTTTTGACAGCTGGCCTTTGTCCTTTGATGGATTCTATAGTTATCCGAAACAGCGGCCCCAAAACACATCTTGCTTACACTATAGAAACGTTTGTGTTTTTGACCTATAAAAGCTTACCACCTAGATCGCTCGGGGTCTCTCTTGCCACCTGGCTTGGGGACCTGGTGCACCAGTACTTGGCTAGTAACACCCTGCTGCTTTAACTCTCTCAGCGAGTCCGTGTGTCTCGTTGAGCGGCCTGTGAGTTACAGCACTACTTAGTAGGCCTAAGATGGCTGTGTTAGTGTCAGCCATTAATCCACATTGGTCATGTGGCAAATTACCTTGATGCAACAGTGGCCACAACCATGTAAACTCTCAGAGATCATGAAGAATACCCCCACAGACCAAATAATGATGATTTAATTATGTGGTATATTAAATCAATTTAATTTGCAGAATGAGAAGCAAGTAACAAAAGAGACTTAGGATAGGATATAAGGGAATGAAAAGACAACGCTACCTGAATTTTGGCTTTCACAATGTTCATATATCCTCTTTCCCTGTACCATGTCAATCTTAATTGTGGTAGTGTGATTATGAGGATCAAATCTGAACAAGGGATTTGAACAAGGGAGCTTTGTAAACAGAAGGTGTAGAACCAACACACTCATATTTGCTCAAACAGCAAGAGATGAGCAGTAATTGCTATCTATGTGTTCGGTTGAGACTACTGCTACCATGATCAGTATCACTAATTAGCAGTTATATTCATTTCCTTTTGCTATGAAACAAATTACCACAATTTTGTAGCTTAAAATGAAACAATTTACCAGTCATAATTCTGTAGAATACAAGTCTGTCTTTGCACCGCTAGGTTCTCTGCTCAAAGCAGCACAAGGCTTAACTGGATTGAGTTTTGGGGTGAAGGTCTGTGAGAGTAGAACTCTTAATTAGATTTTCTGTGGAAATGTGTTTTAAAGATCATTCTCATGGACAGGATTAGCTTGATAGTTTAGATTAAAAAGAACTATGTGTCCTTCTAATCAATAGAGCATAAAACAAATGTTAAGATTGTGAAATATGTAAAATGATGCATTTAACTAAATTGAATTATAATTCTGGTAAATGTCTTTATGTCAAAAGTAATTGTGTTCTATAGCATGTCAATGTAAACAAAATCTCCAAGATCCTTAGCTACTGTAAGACACTAATATTAGTTAATTACTTGCTCATCTTTGATTAATAAGCTAATTTTTAAATGTGATAAAATAGAAATGTGATAGAATACTGAAGCATTGGTCTTTGTGTGTGTACTTCACACATTTTGTTTATATGTATATATAATATATACACACATTTTGCTTCTTATTTGTATATGTTAAATATCTGGAAGTTTTCATTTTTTGCCACCTTAAGAAAATATTAAAATGAGTTGTAATGTGACCATAAGGGTCACATGTGAAAATGCTTACATTTGAAAGATTTAGTATCCTGTATTTGGAGTAGTATATTTGATTTGTTTAAAACAGCCATGTAATGTGAATAATTAAGACTATGCATAATCCTGGCTACATAGATCTGACCTGCATGAGTTTTACGATGTGTGTCATTTTATAATTTTAATTATTGTGTGATAATAGAAAACATGGTAGACTTTGCCAACACTTTTTAACTTTTTTGAAAAAAAGATTTTTTATTTATTTATGCTAGGATAACTGAGGTATAAGGTCAGAGGTGCAGGGAGGTTGATGGTGAGGATTCACCAGAGATAGAGTGGAGAGCAGAACAGGAAGACTAACTGAAATATATTGCTGAGGGGAGCAGCAGGAGAGAGAGGAGAGGCCCACTGCACCATGTGGCTAGAAATTGAACTCATCTTATTCCACAGTGGCTTGGCGATAGCTTGATAACGCTGATACTTTAACCTTGTGCCACCAGGGAAAAGGCCCTCTTTTATCTTTTTGATATTAGTCATTCTCACAAATGTGAGGACATGTCTCATTTTGATTTTGATTTGCATTTTTCTAATGAGTGTGATGTAAAGCACACTTCTGTTCATTGATTTAGACAGGCAAAATGTTATTAATATAAATGTTTCAGATACTGTACAAACTTTATTTAGAATTATTTGTAAATGTTCTCACTGCCCCTCATATGTTCTGATCTTTAGGAAAATACTGGTCACTATTTAATGAAATTGTTTTTTCAAGAGTATCCTTGGGCCAACATCTAATAAGATTTGTTCTCTCTCCTTACACAAAGAGAAGTATTAAACTAGTTAGGTTTATTTGGTATGATGAATTGCCTGGGAAATATTGTCAAATAAGAAATGAAACTAAATCTTAATATGTATGTATGTGGATGTGTGATATTAGTGTGTTCTAAAATTATATGAAATGCCTAGAAATCTAAAATGTCCTGGAATAATAATATTACTTGTTATTTTAGTTATTATTTTATAATTTGCCACAAAATTAAGCAAATTTCCTTGTCAACTATGCTATAATAAAATCTTTAACCACACTCATTTTAAAGTATTTTTGTCATTTACAGAAGTTAGTATCTTCTCTTGTACCAATGCTTGTACCAATGTTCAGAGAGATTCATGGAAAAACTGACTCTAGATTGTAGATTTACTTAAAAAAACTGAGTTCTATAAGAAATTCTAGAACTTATGGAAAAACTGGTTTAATTGCTAACAAAGATTGAGATGAAGAATTAACTGAAAGGGAGTGAACAAACTTAGTATTTAACATCCTAATCAAGATGACTATAATTTTTGATGACTTTTTATTTGTAACATTGTTGGTTCTTTATGTTTTACTTTTTCCATAGTTAGGAAAACCTTTTTATATTTTAAAGATGACTATGACCTGCAGCAGTTCTGTAAATTATGCTTTTCTGGGCAGAATTGGAACATTCTTCTCAGTTGATACTTTCAGAATTGGGAAACTGTAAGTAACTATTCTTATTTTTCATGACAGTATGTTTATTTACATAAATTTAATAAGACTTTTTACCTCCCTGTAATTTATAATGTAGTTATGTTACTGTACATTTGATTGGAATACATATTTAAGAATTATGTGTATAGCCTCAGATTTTATGAGATCGCTTTAAGGAACTATGGTCAGCTATGAAACCAATTTTTAAAAAAAAGTTAACCTGATAATCTTGCTTACAAGTTTCCAAAGAGCCTAAGGAAGAGGTTAATGAAGATTACCCCTTGGCAATCCCAAAAACCTCAAGACTTTTTTTTTTTAAAGATTTATTTATTTATTCATACAGAACTGGGGTACAGGCCAGAGATGCAGAGGGTGAGAGAATTCACCAGAGACAGAGTGGGGAGCAGAACAGGCAGATCGACGAAGCACACTGCTGAGGGCAGCAGGGGACGGGTCAGGAGAGGTCTGCCACACCATGTGGATCTCCTCCCAGGCAGGAGGGACTCAAACTCATGCGGAAGTGGCTTAAGCTTCTTAGTGCTGTGCTTTAACCCGCTGAGCCACCAGGGAGGGCCAACCTCAAGACATTTTTGTGGACTTAAGAAAAGAAGAACTAACCCAAATTTACAGGTATTGCAGGCAGTGTTTTATGATGACCCTAGATGTAGCTTCTGAGCCTCAAGAGGTGTTAAGAATTCAATCTGAGATGCCTTATTAAAAGTTCCAGCAAAGAAAATTTAAGAGAACTTAAATGGCTAATAGCTATTATGGCCCTACTTATTCTTGGCCCTTTTTAATCATCTGTGAGGTTTTTGGTTTCTACCTACAAACTTGACTGGGACCTCAATTCGTCTAGTTTCCTCCATATCTGGCTGTGACCCTTCAAACTAATATTTCCAAATTTTCTCCCATTCTACTGATTTACAATTACTAAGAACTAAAACTGCCCTTTTTCTGAAGCCACAAGAGCTAAACTTGGAGAACTTAATGTAAATTTTAAAGAAGTTACCACAGTGACTTTCATATCTGTTGCTATGTGAACCCTCAGAAGGATCACCAGAGGCATCCAAACTTCAATCCAGGAAAAAACATTCAGAATGCTACCGCCTACCTTCATTTCATCTAAAAATACTTTGGGTCTAATTCTAGAAATTGCCACTGACTACGGTCAGAGCTCAAAAATTGGTATAATAATCCCCAATTATTCACCATTGATTTTTATTTATTTTCATAAGAAGGCCTTTTATTAACTACCTAGTTACACGCACCATAGATCTAAATTAGCTGCATCACTGCCTCAAAAAATGAGGCACAACTATTTAATGAGGGACTGATCAAGATTAAGAGACTGGTACAGAGAGATGGAGCAACACAATTTTTGAAATGTGAAACGCCCAAGGAAATTTCCAAAGACAACACTGAAGGATAAGGCCTTCCCCAGCTGTTAAGGATTGGCTTCTCCAACATATTCAGAATGTTTCCCCAAAAGAAGTTATTTTTGTATGTGAATAATTTCAAGCTGAGGTTATTTGATGCCTTGCAGCTTTGTGAGAAATTTTGTCTCTCCCTTAATTGCCTAGAAGAATGAAAATTGGGGGTATTACCCAGAATTGGTATTTTTGCCAAATAATATCCATTCTGTTGGAGAAACTTCTCTATATGGCAGGGCAAACATTTAATTGCAGAGTTTTCATTATATGAAGACTTACATGAGTCTGTCTTTCACCTTGAAGCCCCAACCTCCTATCCCATTCCTTAGATTAGGATTTATACCTTCCTTTTGTCCTGTTGACTTGGGAATCCACATCTGTGTAAACTCCCTAGAATATGTAATTAATTTTTTTCTTTTACTAATCTGTCTTATGTTAATTTGATTGCTTGACTAAGAAGAATCCAAAGAGTAGTGGGAAATTTCCTCTCCCTTTGGA